>NC_054468.1:12790880-13091415 GCF_017639515.1 Carcharodon carcharias | reverse complement strand
AGCGTTTGGCTTGGCTACCTGAATGGGCAGATAAGAGTTAACCATGTTGGTGTTGGACTGGAGTCAGATATGTGGACCAGGCAGAATGAGGGCTGAATGTTTCCTTAGTGAACCAGTTGACTCCACAGCAATCTGAGAGCTTCATGGTCGCTTTCACTGACACCAGCTTTTTATTTAACGATTCTTTTGACTCAGTTGAAATTCTCAAGCTGCCATGGTGGGATTGCGAACTCATGTTCTCTGGATTATTAGTCCACTAACATATTGTCAATGCTACTGTAACCTCCCAGTCGCGGCCAGATCTAGTTAGACAATGTGACCTAATGACACATCGCCAGGTCTATAAGGGAGGAGAGGAAAATCTGTGGGGGAAAAAAGCAATTGAATACCACATCTTGATTCATTTGTAGGAGAACAAAAGTGACCCCCGCCTTCAGTCAGGGAGCTGCGTTCCTGCATTGTCATTCAGAAAGTCACAGGTGTTTTTCCTGCCTGTTATGCAGTTCTCTTCTGTGTTCTGGGGTTACATACTCTTACTTCTTCCAGCTATTTACAGTGTTTGAATGCCAACAATAAAATTAATGCAATTAATTTCTAATTGGGTGTTCTGCCAAGCAGAGCCATTAAATTGGAGATGAGTAATTGTAACCTGTGCCACCTTTGAGTTGGAAAATAACTCTTACCCCTTGGGCTGCTCAGCTGTGTTTTTCTAATTTTCACTGCCTCTGTTTATACACATTATCAATTCTAATCGCTGGAGAGACCTTTGACTAAATTACTATTATGTTATAATTAAATCCTGAATGCTTTGTGGATTTAAGTCCTTTAGATATACTGAGGTAGGTTAAAGTTAACAGAAAAGTTAGTGTCGTATTTCAATGCAAATAAACTTGTCAGACAATATAATTCTATATTGAAAATTAAACCTGAGCATTATCAGTCACATATTGGGTCCAAACTGTCCTTTGACTTTTTATAAATTTACATTAGGCCAGACTTTACTGAAACAAAATGGTGTCTGAATGATGCATATCATTATTAACTCACAAATGAGCCAGCAACTTGTAGTGAGGAAGGGATACTCTGTGAATTGACACATCACTAAGGAGATGCACTCTTGGTCCTGTTGTTTCCCAAGGTCCCAGATGTCCTGTTGTTCAGCCTTGTTGTGCAGTTATTAATTGACACTTTCAGAAAATTTGTGGGCAAAAATTTTGAAAAGCTAAACATGCGCAAACAAGTCTAACTAAGAGAGAACATCATGAGGTGCCAATGCTGCAGCAAAATCTGGGCACAGTTTCTCCAGGAAGATTTATTGGCCAGGAATTTGTGGTCAGCAATCGGGGGGGCTCATTCATTATAAATGCGCTTTTTAAAAAATTCCTTCACGGGCTGTGAGCTTCGCTGGCTGGGCCAGTATTTATTACCCATCCCTAGTTGCCATTGGGAAGGTGGTGGTGAGCTGCTCACAGGCTTCCCTGTGGGTGTTTGCACAGCAAGTTGCAGTTATTAGACATGCAGATCAGCACAGTACCCTCTGCAAGTGATTTGGGTCTGGTGTGAACAAGGCGGGCAGGAATGTTGTTTTGGGGAATGGAACCTGGTTTCAGAGCTGTTTCTAGGTCCCAGCCCCAGGTCGCATTGATTGTTGAACAGGTGGCCAATTAATGGCCAGGGCGCATTCTCGCTGTCCAGTTAAGGACAGCTGACCTGCTCCTGACCTCTTCCAAAAGGCCCTCCAACCCTGAGAGAATGGCAGCCCCATCGTTAGAAATGGGAGCTACCGATATAGGTAAGAGACAGAGAGGTCGCCTCAAGCTGGAGGTCCCCTCTGAAGATGTTTTAAAAAAGCTCAACTTTATAATGGTCACTGCTGCCAGACTGCTAATTTGGAAGGGAAGTTTCCGCACAGTTGGCCATCGCACAGTTGATGCTAAGGGGTAAGGAGCTGGTTAAAAAAGTTAATTGGAACACTGGTCTCCTGGTTGGTGGCTGTCTCCAATGCTTGGCTGGGATTTGGCTGCAGCAGGGACCCCAACGCCCGACTGGAAAAGAAATCTTCCCAGTGTCCTTAATAGGCCCTTTAAGGGCATTAATTAAGGGCATTAACCATCCACTTCGAAAATGGCTTGAAGTAAGGAACTTGCCAGCAAATTGACATGCCACTCTCTGCCACCAATTTTCAAGCTCTCCCATCTTTTCTCCAGTGCCCAATGAGAAACAAAAACTCTGCTCAGTGTGTCAGGATGCTTCCTGCTGATAGCACTGATAGTCCCACTTTTTTCCTTCCTGCAAATACCAGCCAAATTGTGAATGGCTGATGTAGATCAGGACATGATAGAATGATCTAATTTAGATGCTGGCATTAGTGAATATTAAATGATACATTTATTTGTATTTTGTTGATGCTCTGTACTTCCAAAACCTTTTGTATATGATTTGATGAACCAGTGATTCACTAATTTATTTGAAATTAATCCTAACCCATTAATATTGAGGCAGATTTTCCTGCTTCTGTGTAAGAGTGATTGGGTTTCCTGAGCACAATGTACGCAGGAAAATCCATACCCTCGCCACTAACTCCATCCATCCACTGTCTCAGGCTGAGTTAGACTGTCTGCAACTTCAACATCCTGTTTCACTCTGAACTGAACTTCTGAATCCATATCCTTCATCTCCCAAGGGCTGCTAGTTGTGGCTTAGCTGGTAGCACACGTGTCCCTCAGCGGGAAGTATATGGGTTCAAGTCCCACTCCAGTGACTTAAGCCGAAAACCAAGGCTGATCCTTCTAGTGCAGTACTGACAGAGTGCTGCATTGTTGGAAGTGCCATCTATTGGATGAAATATTAAACTGAGGCACTGTCTACCTGTCAGATGAATGCATAAGGTGCATTGGCCCTATTGTAAAAGCAGGGAAGTCCTTCCTGCAGTCCTGCTCAATGTTGATTCCTCATCCAATGTCACTAAAGCACAGGTTCAATGAAGAGTGCAGGAGGGCATGCCAGAAGCAGCACCAGGCATACCTAAAAATGAGGTGTCAACCTGGTGAAGCTACAACACAAGACTATTTGCATACCAATCAGCAGAAGTAACGTACGAGAGACAAGGGCTAAGTGATCCCAAGACCGATGGATGAGATCTAAGCTCTGGAGTCCTGAGACATCCATTTGGAAGCTCCACAAATATCCCCACCCTGATTCATGGCAGAGCCTAGCATATTGGTGCAAAGGACAAAACTGAAACATTTGCAACAATCTTCAGCTAGAAGTGCTGATTGGGTGCTCCACTTTGGCCTCCTCTGGAGGTTCCCAGCATCACAGATGACAGTCTTCAGCCAATTAGAATGACTCCACGTGATATCAAGAAACAGCAGAAGGCATTAGATACTGCAAAGGCTATGGGCCTTGACAACATTCTGGCAATATTATTGAAGACTTGTGCTTCAGAACTAGCCATGCCCCTAGCCAAAATATTCCAGCACAGCCACAACATTAGTATCTACCCAGCAATATGCCCAGATATGTCCTGTCCAAAAACAGCAGGACAAATTCAGCCTGGCCAATTAGTCTACCCCATCAGTCTAGTCTTGGTCACCTTCCAAGTGATGGAAGGTGTTACCAACAGTGTTATCAAGCAGCACGTACTCAGAAACCTGCTCTGATGCTCAGCTTGGGTTCGACCAGGGCCACTCAGTTCCTGACCTCATTACAACCTTGGTCCAAACGTGGACAAAAGAGTTGAACTCAAAAGGTGAGGTGAGAGTGACGAGGACCAGGAACAAAAATCATGGGGGCTTGGTGCTTCTCCTGCTTCTGGGCCACTTGTTCCCCCTGCCACTCTTCAACTCTCCCCCTCACATCCTTCAAGTGCCCAGAATTGGGAGCCATAATCACAGTGAGATCGAACTGTTTTACATAGGTTCAGAAAAACTTCTTGGCTTTTGTACTCTATACCTCTATTTATAAAGCTCATCGGAAGTGCAGGTTTCGCAAGGCACTCAGTCCAACCAGCCAGGGATCAACCTCTTGGCCAGCTCCGACTTCAGTAACAATTGGCATTCAGACACTAATACCCCAGAGCACCATGGGGGGATGGCCAGCCCTTAACACTTCACCACACTGATCCATGCCAACATGGTACTCACCCTTCCCGAGTGTAGTAAGTTGTTGAACCTTGTGTGACACTGCACCTGTGTATGCTGCACAACGTTGTGGCTGCTGACCTGGGCTACCACCTCCTCCCGAGCATTTTTTTGTCTGGTGCTGTGGCCTCCTCCTTCCATCTCTGGAGACGAGGGTGTCTCTCCTGACAGCTACCCCCTCCAGGGGCACTGCGAGGCACTTGTCTGCAAAACGGGGGGCCGAGTTCTCACCCGACCATTCCTCCCGCCTGGTGTCTGCAGCTGCTGTTGAGGACATAGCTTTACTCTCCAGAATGCCGACTATATGATTCATCCCTGGCAGCCTTTAAGGAGCTGCCTGTGCCATTTTTAAACCTTTGTCTGGGTCGCCGTTGGACCTGGCGGACCCTGCTCTGCCCTTCCCAGCCATTGGGGAGATGTGTTTCATGCTGGGCTGATCATCATCAGGGGCCTGTTTCCCAACCAGTACCAGGCCCACTGATCGCGCGCACCCACCAAGAGTAAAATTCAGGCCATCATTTTCTCTATCCTCTGAATTCACTTCCCTCTGATCCTCCCTAAATCTATCTCTCCCTCCAAATAAACTCCCAAACCCATATTCACATCCAATTCCTAACCTTGCCATCTAAGGTAGTATTGCTAGTCCCATCGTATCAACCACAGAAAAGGCCATCTCTGATGCCTTCCTTATATCACTCTCCCTGCATGTTCCCCTTCCATGGCCCAAGCCTACATCATTTTTCTGACCCTGAGTAAAAAAACAGCCCAAATATCACTTACAATTGCACTTTCAAAATCCCAAATATCTAGCTTTTAGTTTTCCATTTGCCACAACATTTCTGCAGCTACTGATTGGCTCAATCACACCCTCTTCTCTCCCTTTGATGCCCTAGTCCCCAATAAAACCACTACTCTCTCTCACTCTGGCCATTCCCTCTGGTATGGTTCTCATCTCTGTTTCTTTAAGTCTAAGGAAAGCAGACCTGAAGCGACACAGTAGACAAATGGCTTAGCCATCCACCAGCAGATCTGGTTGGACCATATAATGCACTATTGGGTCTTGCTCTCGTCTGCTAAAACTCCTCACATTTCCAGGATCATCCTGGAATTCAAAGATAAATCCCAACTTCTTTTCTCAGCTGCAAACCATCTTCTTAAACCTCTCTTCCTGTCTCCTCGACCCTCACCTTCAATGTTAAGTGCAAGCGGCTTATGGACCTCTTTGCTACTAAGAGCGAGACAATCTGATCAGCTGCCTCTGCAATATCCTTCCCTTCCACTAGTCCACCCGGCCAAACACACTCTAAAGTTCCCCTCTGGCCTAGCCCTGAATTCGCATCTTTCTCTAGTTTGTCTCCTATCTCTCCTCATACCATCTCAGAGCTCATCCTGTCCATGAGACCCACCTCCTTGACCCAATTTCCACTGAACGCCGACCACCCAGCTTCCCCTCCTGATCCACGTTAGCTGCTATAATAAAAGATTCTCTCTTCAGATTATGTCCCCCTTTCCTTTAAATCTGTTGTCATCACCCACTCTCCTCAAAAACCAGTGTTGCCTGCCATTATCATTGCATTCCTGACCTTTCATTCTTCTCCAAAATCCTTGAATGTGATATCACCTCCAAAATCCAGGCCCTTATTTCCTAGAATATCGCGTTTAAATCCCTCCCTTCAGGTTCCTATCCCTGCTACAGCAGTCAAACTACTCTCATCAAAGTCACCACTGACATCCTATATGACTGTGAAAAAGGTAATCTATCTCTCCCCACCCTGCCGGCAGCCTTTGACCACGCCATTCACCTTCCACTGTTGTCTGGCTTGGTGAGACTGCCTTCACATGGTTCCAATCTTAGCTCTCTAATCGGAGCCAGAGAATCACTTATGCAATGGCTTCTGTTCCTGCTCCTACACAGTTCCCACTGGTGTCCTCAAATGATCTATTCTTAGCCCCCTCCTATTTCTGATTAAATGTTGCTCCTCAGTGATATCATCTGAAAGCACAGTGTTAGTTTTCACATTTATGCTCACGACAACCAGTTCTACCTCAGCACCACCTCTCGCGCTCCTCCATCACCATGCTCATCCAATATCCAGTCCTGGAAAAGCAGAAATTTTGTCCAGTTAAATATTAGGTATACTGGAGCCATTGTTTTTGATCCTCGCTCCAAACTACTTCCCCTAGCTACCGGCGCATCCCTCTCCCTGGCAATGGTTTGAGTCTAAACCTGTCTGCGCACAACATTGGTGTCATATTCGATCCAGAGATGAGCAGCTGACCACATATTCCACACTCAGGAAAACCGCCAATTTTTACCTCCATGACATTGCCTGAGTTTGCCCTGTCTCAGCTCATCTGCTGCTCAAGCCCTCAGTCATGCCTTTGATACCTCTAGACCTGACCTTTTTCATTTCTGGAATATGAGTGTCACTTGCAAGGCCAGTATTTGTTGTCCATTCCTAATTGCCTTGAGAAAGTGGTGGTTAGCCATCTTCTTGAACTGCTGCAGTCCATGTGGTGTAGGTACATCCACAGTGTTGTTAAGAAGGGAGTTCCAGAATTTTGACCCAGCGACAGTGAAGGAACGGCAATATAGGATGATGTGTGGCTTGGAGGGGGACTTCTGGTGGTGGTGTTCCTAAAAGTTTTCTGCCCTTTTCCTTCTAGATGGTAGAAATCATGGGCTTGGAAGATGCAGTCTAAAGAACTTTGGCAAGTTCTTGCAGTGCTCTTGTAGATGGTACGCACTGTTGCCACTTTGTGCCAGTGTTAGAGGGAATGAACATTTAAGGTGGTTGATGGGGTGTTGATGAAGCAGGTTGCTTTATCCTTAATGGTCTCAGGCTTCTTCAGTACTGTTGGATCCACAATCATCCAGGCAAGTGGAGAGTGATCCATCACACTCCAGACTTGTGCCAGTGGATGGTTAATAGGCTTTGGGAATTCAGGAGGTGAGTTGCTTGTTGCAGAATTCCCAACCTTTAATCACGTCTTTGATTTTAAAATTCTCATCCTTATTTTCAAATCCCTCTATGGCCTTCCCCCTCCCTATCACTGTAATCTCCTCCAGCCTCACAACCCCCCAGGGTATATATGCTCCTCCAATTCTTGAGCATCCCTGATTTCAATTACTCCACCATTGGCGCTATGTGTTCAGCCACCAAGCCTAAGAGCTGTAATTCCCTTCCCTACAATCCTTAAAAACTTACCTCTTTGACCAGCCTTTTGACCATCTGCCCTAATGTCTCTTTATATAACTTTGTGTCAAATTTTTGCTTTGCAACACTCCTGTGAAGCACCCCACGACATTTTATTAACTTAAAGGCACTATATAAATGCAAGTTCTTGTTTTTTTCTTGTTTCTCTTGGCTTTTCACTGCATTGTTTGGCTATTTTCACACCTTTTTGTTCTTTAGTGGCTTTCCTTTGTTTCACCAAGTTGATCTTTATGCATCACCCATCAGTTTTCAGCTATTTCCAGAATATTTTTTTGAAAAGCAAATCCTGTTTGCTGACACTGGTCATTTCTGCCACTAATTGCTCTGTGTGACATAAATCAGCATTGCTGATTTTCAACATTAACTCACTGTTCACTTCTCATCCCCCCAGCTTGGTTTTGTTCCGTCCCATTAAATGTTCACTTATCTTCTCACTTCCAGTTCCTTCACTATTGCTGAGTGAAAATCCTGTATTGAAAGTACTGTGGGGGAGCCTTACCACGCAGCCTGCATAGTTCAAGCAGAAAGCTCACCACCACTGTCTCAGGGATGTCAGGAAAGGGGAATAAATGGTGGAGTAGCCAGCAATGCCCACAACCTGCGAATGAATTTAAAATGAAGTTCAGATGAAGATCCAGTTTTCTATTTCCAATATTTTCTGTTTTGATTTCTAATTACCAGCATTTTGCAGTTTTATTTCCTTGCTTATTTGTAGCAATGGAAATGAATTGCTGAGTTTTCACAGAAACTTGCTGCAGTTTTCAATTTTGGGGGCTTTTAAACATCCAGCTAGGAATAAGCTCATTTGTTCAGCTGCACTTAAAAGAACAGAAACAAAAAGAAATGTGCATTTTACAGCAGGTTTCAGGACCTCAGAATGTTACAAAGTGGTTTGCAACCAATGGAATCCTTTTGAAGTGTTCTTGCTGTTGTATGGTGGGAATTTAGGTAATTAAATGATAGAGCAACTGAACTGTCTGGTGCTTAGGAAGAGGAGTAGGCTATTTAGTCCTTCAAGTCTGTTCAGCTGTCATTCAATTAGATCATGGCAGATCTGAATTTTAACTCATTTGCCTGCCTTGGTTCCATATCCCTTTGTTTCTTGACCTAACAAAAATCCATCAATCTCGGTTTTGAAATTTTCAATTGACATCCAGCCCCGATGGTTCTTTGGGGGAGAAATGCCCAGATTCCTGGGAAATACACTGTGGCTGCAGAAGTGTTTATTATTTTGGCTTCTAGTTTTGGGCTCCTACTTTGTATATTTTCTCCAACATGTTACACAATATTGTTAAAGCAAGAAGAGAAATCAAAGGGACCCATGATGGGTAGAGTGCCTTCAAAGTATTGTTAAATATTCTGAATGTATTTGAAGTTCTGTCTAAGCTTCACTTGGTCAATCCGTTAAAAAGAAAATCTGCAGTCATCATTATTATACAATAATTTTTTCTCTTAGCCATTTGGTAGTAAAGAAATTGAGTATTGCTGAAGAAGGGACATTTTTCGTCTTGTACTCATCAAGTCAATTCACAAGAATACCAAATGTAAAGGGAACAACAATGCATACTGTATAGGTTAGAGAGGCATAGCCATGGAGAATGCACCAGTTATTGGTGACTGATAGTTAATTGCCAAGGATTGTTTGAAATTTAAACCAATGCAATGTTGCGCAGAGTCAAGATGCCTGGTTTAAGTTTCAAACAATGCTTGGAAGTTAACTGTCAGTCACCATTAACTAGTGTATTCTCCATGGTAAAGTCTATATTCTTATACAGTATAAATTGTTGCTCACTTTACATTTGGCATTCTTTGAATTGTCCTGATGAGTACAAGATGAAAAGGTTTGGCAAAAATGTCTCTTTTTTCAGGAATTTTTCTCTGTACAAAAATAAGTCTCCATAGTTTTCAGTTAAATATTCGCATCAAAAATATGCTGCACATGTATTTGTAGCAATTAATTCATAATTGTTTGCTTTCAGGTGATATCAAAACCTCCCAGTTTTTAAGTGGCATTTCAGGCCCTTCATTCAGAGCAAGTACAGTGGTGTAGCAATTGTATTACTGGATCAGTAACCCAGAGGTTTGCACTACTAATCCAAAGAAAGAATATTCATCTAAATCCCACCTTGAAAATTTGAGAATTGGAATTTAGTGTAAGAAATTTTGAAAACAATAGGCTAGTTTCAATAAAAGTGACCACAACCTATTGAAAAACACCACTAGTTGACCAGTGTCCAGAGACATCCATGTCTATGGAATGCAATCTGCTGCCCTTACTGGGTCTGGTCACTATATGACTCCCATTCAACACTTTGACTCATAAATGCCATTCAAAGTAGCCTAGCAAGCATTTCTATTGGTCAATACTTTGGTCAGTGACAACAAAAATCAAGGGGTATTGGACATGGTATTAAAGTGAACAGTCAATCCACTGCTACTCTGGTTTTGTATATTGGTTGTGTGGCTTATCTTATCCTGAATAGCTATGGTCTGACTCAGGTAGTTATTTCAAATGGATTTATTTACATTATACACACTACATACTTGATGAGCTACGAGGTAGGCACATTTCTCTTGAGTACAGACTATTCCATCGGCAGTACAAAGTCTCTGTCACATGACTGCTGATGTCACTGTTACATAATGATCTACATAAGTAACACATTACCATAACTATTAGCCCATTATACTACACCTCTCCTAAGTATACTATCAACTTCTTTAATAACAATGGTAAACTATCTCTTAAACTACTTACATTTCATTTGCAGTACCACACCTCCCCCAGAGTTCATCGGTCACAGGTTAAGTCTTTGTGGTGCCTTCACAACTCTCCCTTATTGCCTTGTTGCAACCACTAAGTGGATTTGGTTGTCTTCAACCGGGTCATTGGATAAGATAGCATCCCACAAGCTGCTCGATGTATCCTTGGGACCTTCATCCCAAATCAAATGACAACTAAAGACATGTGTCCTCATGGGCGCCAATGAGATCAGGCTTTCCTGTTTTGCCTGAAAGTGCCTGATGGCATTTGGACCAGGGAGGGATGTGGATAATCTGTTTGTTGAAGGACAACGCCCTTCGATTTATGATCTAAACTTCTGGCCCGCTGTTAAGGGTGTTAGAGTCTTGACCTATGTCTGGAATTATAACAGTTCTTCAGCTTCTCATGCAGGCCATGTTCCTCACCCTTTTGTGGTCATTTGACATAATGTTGGCTTGCAGGCTCTGTGGCTCTGTCACTTGTGTCTTCAGCCATCCTGCCCATGAGCAGTTCCGCTGGTGAGAAACCATTAACTTTTCTACAGTGCAGAAGAGCTGAATTCCAGTCCAAATTCTTGGTCATTAATATCTTGATGGTTTTCATAGCTATTTCAACCTCTCTAGTGGCTTCTGGGTGGAGAGGAAATATGGGTGATCCCACCATTGTCGGTAATTTTTTTTTAAGTGTTCATTGATGGATTGTGGCCCATTATCTGAGACAATCTTACCTGGAATCCCATCTGTGGAGAACATGTTCTGCAGCACCATGATCACAGCCTCAGCTGTAGTAGTGTGGAATCTGGCAGCTTCCTACCACCCGGAGTAAAAGTCAAGAGTGATAGGGTATGCTTTGTTTTGAAAGTTGAAGAGGTCGAGTCCCAGTTTTTGCCAAGGTCTATCTGGGAAGCAGGAAGGCAGAAAGAGGATCTGTGGGTCACTGGGTATTAATTTTGCAAGTGTGGCAGGAACATAGGAACTGGAGTAGGCCATTTGGCCCATCAGGCTTGCTTCGCCATTCAATTAGATCATGGCTGATCATCTACCTCAATGCCACTTTCCCACATTATCTCCATATCCATTGATGTCATTCGTCTCCAGAAATTTATCGGCAAATTCTTGCATTGCCTTTGAATTTCCTGACCACCACACAGATTGCTGCACACATGCTCTGCACTTACCAATCCCCAGATGATCCCCATGGAGTCTATGGAGAATTTTTGCTCTCATTGCCTTGGGAATGACCAGATGGTGGTTGAAGATCAGATGATTATCCAAGATCGTTAGGTGCTTGCGTTGTTCAAGATATTTGCGTAGGAGCTGGTCGGTAGGACTGCACATGGACCAAACTTGTTGACAAAATTCTCCGATCTGGGCACATACCATGTCCTCTTTCTGTGTTTTTCTGACCTCATGTAACTTTTATGCAGATACTGGTAGGGACATCATTATGACTGATGAGAATACTTCCACCTTGGAAACAAGTATGAAGCCCTGGGTAACAGCCTGATCCACCATAGCTCTGGTTCAGGCATCAGCTGTGGTTTGTGACTTTCCTGGCACATGTATTGGCAGCACATCAACTGAATCCTGAACCTTTGGATGCATAGGGGCATTTTGATGATCTCTTTGGAATTTAAGAGGGTGATTATAGTTTGTGGTCGGTCTCATTGTGGAATGGTAAATCCATCAAGTAGATGGAGAATCTCTCTACTGCCCATGTCACTTTCAATGCTCCCTTCTCTATGGTTGCATAGCGTTGCTTCATTTCTGTCAATGCTCTGGAGGCAAAATATACAGGCTTCTGTTGCCATTCTCCTTGGCTTGAATGAGTACAGCTGTAAGGCCTGTTGAGGATGCATCAGCAGCCACCACTGTGGGCAATTTTTGATCATAATATGCCAGGACATCTGAAGAGACAATCCTTTCCTTGATACGATGAAATGTATTGGTTTCCTCAATGCCCCAGATCCACTGTTGGCCCTTTTGTTAGGGATCTCTTTAAAGTTCAGTAATGGTGGCTAAATTTGGAATAAATTTGCCAACCTGATTGACCATCCTGAAGAACCTCTGGACATCAATAACACATTTTGGCTGTGGGAAGTTGCTGATGGCCTTTGTTTTTTTAAGGGTCTACCATTATGTCCCTGTCTTTGAATGATGTGTCGCAGAAATTTGGTAGTGGTTTTGACAAATTCACATTTCTCATTTAAGATGAGTCCTGCCATTTGTAAGGCTTTGAGAACCTCCCGAACCCAATGGGGATTCCTGTTTTGTGGCCCTATGGATAAGGATGTTATCCATGTGACAAATGACACCTTGTTTACCTTCTAAAATATTTGACACTGTTCACTAGAATATCTCCGGAGCTGATGATATCTTGGAGGGAAGGTGGTTAAAACAAAAGCATCCAAATGGCGTGATAAATGTTATTAACAGTCTGGGCTCCTGGTTGAAGAGTATTTGCCAAAACCCATTATTAGTGTCAAGTTTAGTAAAGAGAAAACTTTTGGCAAATTTTGCCAACCTGTCCTCCACTGACACCATGGGATGGATTTCTCTCTGGATGGCTTTGTTTAATTGTGTGAGGCCAACGCAAAGCCTGGGCTGACCATTCGTTTTCAGGACTGTTACGAGCCCCGAGCATGACTGGATTGGCTCCATGACAGGTGATATGACTCTTCTGTGTAGCATTCTGTCGAGTTCCTCTTTAACTTTCGGCAGCAGTGAATGTGGTATCCTCCTGGGGGTAAATAGGAATACCGACGTAGCATCTGGAAGCAATGTAATATGGTATTCATGTTTGAGCTTTCTGAGCCCCTGGAAGAACTGTGGGAATTCTTTGCAGAATTCAGTCCTGTTGTCTAGTTGCAGGACTTTCATCACCTTTTGCAGAATGGTCAGTTGCATGCATGCATTTCTGCTAATGAAAAGGTACTTTGTGCAAGACATAGAGAGTCTTTGTGATTTGTCACCCATTGTGGCAAAGAGTGCCAGTGATCTTACCCTTCACTTGAAGATTTGTTCCCCTGAAACTTGAGGTTTGATGTTTGATAGTTGGACAGAAATTGTGTTAATACATGCCAGATGATCAGTCAGTATTGAAACACCAGCTATAGTGTAAAGCTTAAAGTCAGTTTTAAAACATTTAACTTCCAAAGTGATGGACCAAAAGTCTTATTCATGGTCCTTTACTTCTCCAAGACAGTCTATGATGGCATTTGTTTGTTTATGCTCAATTTTTGAGTTATCCTTGTGTTGTATCTACTTTGTTGTTTTCTTCCCTTAGTGGAATTTTAAAACTTACAGAACTGCTTCAAGTGTCCTGTCTTTCTGCATTGGAAACACTCTTCACCCTTGCTGGGCAATCTTGCTGTCTGCCCTGCTTCTTTGCACCACAACATAAGGCCTTCAAGATGGCTGCTGTAGAGTTTCCCACCCTTTGGGAAGGCTTTTGAGTGGGTGGGGCTGCTGCATTTGGGCCTATGAGATTAGCAGATTATTATCTGAAGTCTTGATATGTCGGTGGAAGAGAGGCCGATTTCACTTCCTAAGTTTGGCCTGCCTAACGTATTGGAATGCTCGATCGAACGAGAGGTTGTGTTTTGTTGGTAAAAAAATCTGTCAGTGGCCTTCGTCGTGGACTCTGACAATAATGCGGTTACAAATAAGTTCACCTGTCAACACCCCATTACTTGCAACAACTAGCTAACGTGTGTGGATCAGTAAGGAACGATTTGATGGATTCCCTTGGTTTTTGGATCTCTGATTGAATTGCGCTCGCTTGACGTTGAGGTTCCGTTTGGGAGTAAAATATGCAACGAAGGCTTTTAGAAATGTTTTGATGTCTGCGGAGGTCTCTTTAACCCCTGTCTCAGGAGGACATCCACAGCGAAAGGTCCTACAGGGTAGAGGAATGAATTAACTTGGTGCTCCTGTGCTTTGGTAAGGAGGCCCAAGGCTGCTCGATATCTTAGGAAGTTCTCTTGGCATGACTTCCAATGTTGGCCACTCTGCAGGCCCTCGAGACTTTCAAATGGGTGGGGTAGGGATAGTGACTGTTTGCCTGGTGTGGCATTTCTACTGCTTTCCTGTTTCTCTCCTCCTTAGGTATGTTTGTAGATTCTAGCTTTGATCAGCTTTTCCTCCAGTTTCACACTGTGGATATTCTATTGATGGCACCAACCCTTCATTAGATTGGTGTCACCACCGCTGTTTCATAGATTGGTTGTGTGGCCTATCTTATCCTGAGTAGTTTTAGTCTGACTCAGGTAGTTACTTCAAACTGGTTTATTTACACTTTATACACGATAAGCTACTAGGTAGGTACATCTCTTGAATACAGACTATTCCATCTGCTGTGTAGAATCTCCAGCACATGACGGCTGATGTCACTGTTACATTATGATCTACATCACTAACTCATTACCATAACTATTAACCCATTATACTACAACTAGATTCCTGTGCAATAGGAACAATTAAAATCGACACTGTGCTGTGGAAACAGAAATTGTAGCTACCAAGAAGCCACAGAATAGAAACAAGAAGATCCTTGAAATAATCACCAATGGAAAACCTAAAATAAGTCAAACAGTGTAATAAAAAATCCAGAATGATTGCACTGAAACAAGGTGCTACAGCTATGAATGATTTCCCTATTTAATCTGACCAAATTGGCTGCAGCAGCCTCCAGAACAGTGCATGCTTTCAAATATGTTCTGAATGTTATTTGCGCGTTCCTGGCTGTTTAGAGTGAAACTGCTCATCCTGGTGATTTTCTTTTCTCTCAAAATATTGCCTTCAAGCACAAACACAAACTCCCCACCTACATAACAGGTGCACTGATAAGAAAATGCAAATGTAGGTATGCTTCATGCAGGATCCTCTATTCACTCTCTCAGGTGAAATGGAATAAAATGTAAACCAGGGCAACCGACAGAAAGGTTTCATCATGGCAGCAGCTATCCAACTCCTTCATATCACTGAGCACAGAGCTTGGATCATGGCAGGATTAAAGGATGGTCATGAATTTGGCTGGTGTAGTTTATATGGAGGGAGCGATTAAGGAAGGAATGGAGGGCAGTAAAATCAGAGGAGTGAAAGCATGATGAGTTGAGATGGAGATTGAAATCACTGAAGATGAGATGTTTCTTGGTCCAGACATTAAGGGAGGAAAGCAGTGAGGCTATCTTGGTGAGTAATTTGGGGTGGTACTTGAGTGGGCAGTAGAGAATTAGCATTGTCAAGTGGAGGACAAAGATGGACAAGGTAAGGTGCCCAAAGGAGGAGAAAGTGTCAGGACAGCAGGGGGACAGATCAGGCAATTGAATAAAAATAGGACAGCTGGAAAATAGGTAGCAGAGGAGTAACTTTTTTATATTGAGGTGCAGCTGCTAACGGAGGCAAAACAGCCATCTGATTCTGAAATAGAAGGTAGAAAAGGGTAAAGGTGAATTATTTTAACACCTGAAAGCTGGGTTCATGTTTCAAGCAACATGTTAGCAGTTGCCAGTATTTTCTGATTCTATTTCAGCTTTCTGACATTCACAGCTTTCCTTTCTATTAATACTAGTGTGTACTTTTTTCAGTAATGACTGTATTTCACAAGTACTTCATTGGCTGGAAAGGACTTTGAGACATCCTTAGGTCATGACAAACGCAGTAGAATTGTGATTTAAAAAAATATTTATACTGCTATTATTCAAGTCCAGAAGAGCAGCAAAGAAATATCCTGTACCTTCAGCAGTAGTTACGTTTACAGGTCTACTACCATTTTATTTAAAAGTTGAAGAAACATGGAATAAAGACACAGGTGAAACAAATAGAATTAATTGCTGTATTAGTAAGTGCAATGAGATTAGAACAGGACATCAAAATGATCCCACAGCAAACATCAAAACATGTCACGATCACAGCCTTGATTCTAATTCCATATCGGCCTTACTTATTGCCTTTGCTTGACAGGACACAGAGTTATAAATTAATTAACTGACTCTATTTTTTGACTTCTGGAAATTTGATTAATTATAGTTGAGGCACCAAGAGAGAGTCCTAGCTCCGGGTTAAAATCAACACAGCGCAGTATCACAAATCCACTGGGTTAACTTTGGAAACAAATGTTATTCATGATGTAATGAGTTGCAGTTTATTTTTGTACAAATGGAAAAAAACAGGATGTTTCATTCATTCTTGATGCAATGATGTAAAAACTTTACAAATGAATGGGCAAAGTTTAATATTTCCAATTTAGCAAAACCATACAGCAGAGTAATAAAAATGTTTGAAACTGCTTATCTTACATGCATTTATATGTAATTGTTTTAAAATCTTTCTTGACAAAGATCAAAGCAGGAGCTTGAAAATAAATACTGCCATGATTTTTTAAATTCATTTACGGGATGTGGGTGTCACTGACTAGACCGGCAGTTATTGCCCATCCCTAATTGTCCTATCTACTTCACTCTCAGCTTTCTACTAACGCTGGAGGGATTAAAACTTATGTTTAAGGGAATCAACAAACTGGCCAGTGCACCTCTGAACTTTGAAAACTTTGGTATCAGTTACAGATGAGCTATTGTACAACCCATCAGGTCAGCTCATGCTGCTCAACTATATTTGACTCCAGTGACCCAGACCTGATTTGAATAAAAGCAAAATACTGTTCCCCTGGTGAACTCCACTACAAACCTTCCTCCAGCCTGAAAAACATCCATTAACCACTCAGCCAATTTCATATTCATGTTTCTACTGTCCCTTTTATTCCCTGAGCTATAGCTTTGGTCACAAATCGATTGTGTTGCAGTTTCAAATGTTTTTTGGAAGTCCATGTACACCACATCAACAACATTGCCCCATCAACCCTCTCTAGTTACCTCTTCAAAAAACTCCAGCAAGTTAGTTAAACATTATTTTCCCTTACGAAATCCATGCTCGCTTTCCTTAATTAACCTGTGACTATTAATTTTGTCCTGAATTATTGTTTCTGGGGGCAGAATTTTACCCCCGACTGGGGGCAAGGTTCAGGAGTGGGCGCACGCACCTCTGAGCGGCACCCTCGATTGGGGGCGTGCTGCCATTTTACGTGGGCGGGCCAATTAAGGCCCACCCAGTGTGACGTCCGCAAGGAAGAGCTATACCTGTCACGTGAGTTGGGACATGTCCATCACTTTTAGTTATACTTTTACTAAATTTTTAAAAACCTACATGTGACCTCATCCCGCCCGTGGATGAGGTTTCATGCTTTTTCTAAGTCCATTAATTATGTTAATTACTTAGTCAATGGCCTCAATAGGCCATTGACAGGTCGGCGGGCGCACAGCTGATTCGGCTAAGCCCTTGCCGACCTGAAAATTGAACTGAGGCGGGGTGACGTTGGGAGTTCCACCTGACGTCACCCCATGTCATTTTATTTGTCGGTGAGCGGACCCCTCCACCTGCTTACCAACCGGAAAATCCGGGCCTGGAAGTTTCCCCACCTTAGTATTCCTCTCTTGATATTATCTCCTCAATCCAACACCCCTGCCAAGCTAGTCCAAGCCCTCCCCAATAGCAGGAGCAAAACTTTTAAAAACTGTTAAATATCAAAACCTATTTGATTTACAAAGGAACTGAATGACATATATCAATAAAACCAATAAATCCTCATTGTTCTTGACTTATTTGCAGCCTTTTACAAGGTTGACCACACCATCCTCCTCCAATATCACTCCACTGTGGTCCATCTGGGTGGGATTACACTCATCAGCTTCCATACATATCAGTTTAATTGCAGATGCAGTATCACATGCAGTAGCTTCTCTTCCTGCTTTTATAGTCTCTGGTGTTCCCCTTGGTTCTATCTGTGGCCCCTCCAATTTCTCATTTACATGCTTCACCTTGGTGGCATCACCTGAAAGCACAGCATTAGTTTTCACATATACGCTGATGACACCCAGTTCTACCTTACCACCATCTCTCCCGATTCCTCCACCGTTGCTAAATTCGGAGCAGGCTGCACAAGCCAAATGGCCTACTCCTGCTCCTGGGTCCTATGTTCCTATATAAATTATCAGACTGTGGAACTAATGTCCCACACTGGATGAGAAGGAAATTCGTCCAATTAAATATCGGGAAGACTGAAGCCTTTGTTTTCGGTCCTTGCTCTGAACTCTGATACTTTGCTACCAACTCCATCAACCTCCATGGCACCAGTCTGATATTAAGCTAGTCTGCTTGCATTTGACCTGACTTGAGTTTCAGACCTCACATTCACACCATCACTAAGACCCAACTATTTGCACCTTTGTAATATTGCCCAACGTCACCTTGTCTCTGCTCATCTACTGCTGAAACCCTCACTCGTGCCTTTATATCATAGAATCATAGAAAATTAACAACATAATAAACTTTGTTACCACTAGTCTTAACTATTCCAATGCATTCCTGGCCGGTCTCCTACATTCAATCCTCTGCAAACTTGAAGACATTTATTTCAGAGACTCAGGGTAATGCTCTGGGGGCCCAAGTTCAAATCCCACCATGGCAGTTGGCAAATTTGAATGCCATAAAAATATGGAATTAAATATCTGATGATGAGCATGAAACCATGGCCTCCAAGCCAAGAAATAATGAAGGGAAAGCAAATGTTTTTTTTATTATTTATCCATTGAGGGAATTGATTCAATTTTAGGGGGAGGCAATGGGCAGTGGCATTGTTGATGGACTAGTAATCCAGAGACCCATGGTAATCCCCTGGGTGACCCAGGTTCCAATCCTGCCACAGCAGATGGTGGAATTTGAATGCAATAAAAATCTGGAATTAAAAGTCTAATGAGGACAATGAAACCATTAGCAATTGTTGTAAAAACCTAAATGGCTCACCAATGTCCTTTAGAGAAGGAAATCTGCTGTCCTTACCTGATCTGGCCTACATGTGACTCCAGACCCACAGCAATGTGGTTGACTCTTAAATGCCCTCTGAACAAGGGCAATTAGGGATAGTCAATAAATGCTGGCCTAGCTGTCAATGCCTACATCCCATGAACGAATAAAATAAAAACATTCAAAACCCTTCTGCCTGTGTTTTAGCTCACAGTAAGTCTCTTTCAACTATCACTCTTGTGCTCACTGAACTACATTGGCTGAACTCCCGGTCAAGCAACATCTTGATTTTAAAATTCTCATCCTTGTTTTTAAATTACTCCATGTCCTTGTCCCTCTCTATCTTTGTAATCTTCTCCAGCCCAACAGGACTTAGAGCTATCTGAGTTAACCTAACTCTGGCCTCTTGAGCACACCCAACCCCCATTCTCCCTCTTTGGTGGCCATGCTTTCAGTTGCATAGGCCTGAAACTCTGGTATTCCCTCCCTCCACCTCTCTGCCTCTCTACCTTGCTTTCCTCCTTTAATACACTCTTTAAAAAATACATTTTGGTCCAAACTTTTGGTCATCTGACCTAATATCTCTTTATGTGGCTCGGTGTTATATTTTGTTCAGTAATACACCTGTGAAGCACCTTAGGATGCTTTTTTAGGGTAAAAATACTGTATAAAAATAAGTTGTTTTTAAAAAGAACTGCATGGAACCATTTATAAGTAATTTTCAGTTATTTAAAATCAGATATGTCACAGGTGATGGACTAGACAGACTAATTAAAAATATTTATTTTCAGTTGTATTACTAAAGCTAGGTTACTTCTCTTAAGTATATCAATGATTATTTTTATTGCAAAGGAAAAAGCAATTGTGTCCTCTACTGCTACTTGATTGTCTTTTGTCATCGACAATTTTACATTCGTATGTATGCAAATGAATTTCAGCAGAGCCTTGAACCACAGCATCATCTTGGAAAACTAACACAATTTGTGCCCGTGTGCTGATGCACACAAAACAAAAGCTCTATCATTCAATAGATCCTTAATCTCATGGATGTGAGCAGTGCTGTTAAAGTCAGCATTTATTGCCTCTCCCTCATTGCCCTTGAGAAGATGACGGCAAATCAACTTCTTGATGACGGAGTGGCTTGCTGGGCCATTGCAGAGGGAAGGTAAGATTCAACCACATTGCTTTGGGTCTGGGGTAAGGATGGCAGATTCCTTTACATAAAGGCTATTAGTGAGCCAGATGAGTTTTTATGGCAATCCATTAGTTTCAGGTCACCATTTCTGATTCCATTCTATTTAATGTGTGCTTTGCCAGAGGGCAGGTTCCTTGGCTCATTGTCTGCTGATGCTTCAGCCTGAGCTGTTTTCCTTGGCAGTTTTTGTCAGTGCTTGTTTGCCATTACCTTCCACTCCCAGGGGCAGGGCAAGGAGGCAAGTCCCAAATCTACCTCAGCCAGAAATGGGATTAAACTAGCATTATTGGCTTTATTCTGAACTACACACTAGCCATCTAAGCTAACCAGCCTCATCATTACTGAGATAAAATCAAAATACTGCAGATGTTGGAAATATGAAATAAAAACAGAAAATGCTGGAAAAACTCAGCAGGTCTGACAGCATCTCTGGAGAGAGAAACAGAGTTAACGTTTTGAGCTAGAGAAATAGAAATGTGATGGAATTTATACTGTTTAAGTGGGGTGGAGCAGGTAAATCAGGATAGAAGGTCAGCAATAGTTGGGGGCTAACGAAATGTTGACAAGGATGCCATGGACACAAGACAAAGGCAATGTTAATGGTAGTGGTGAAGACTGAAAAAGGTGCTGATAGTGGCATAAAGGTAAGGAAGCAGAACGTGTTAATAGCAGAACAAGGGTCAGCAATCTATGAAAGAACAACATAAAACAAGTGACAGATGGCCCTGTACTCAACAAAGAACCCAGTTTCAGACCTTTACACCCTTACCTCAATGAATTTCAGGCTCGATGTCGAACTCTTCTTCCACCGTCTTCGTCTCTGTCTTATTTTTTTGGGCAGGAGACCCCCCCCCATTCAATGGATCCTTTCAGCTGCCTCCAGTATTCTTTCTCCACCCAGACCCCACCCTCTGGCCTCTTAGCTGCTCTTGATCCCTTCATTGAGAGCTGTCGGCATGACATTGGCCATCTCAATTTTTCTGCTCCTCTCACCCACTCTAACCTGAATCCTTTTGAACTTGCTGCACCCCATACTCTCAGGTCTAATCCTGACTTTGTTATCAAACCTGCCTACAAGGGTGGTACTGTTGTTGCCTGGCACACTGACCTCCCCCTCGCAGATGCTGAGCGCCAACTCTGAGACACTTCTTCCTATCTCCCTCTGGACCATCACCTCACCACTGAACATCAAGCCATTGTTTCCAGGGCTGCCACGGACCTCATCTCCTCTGGAAATCTTCCCTCCACAGTTTCCCAACCCTGTACAGCCCACTTCTACCTCCTTCCCAAAATTCACAAACAGGATTGGCCCAGTAGACCCATCGTGTGAGCCTGATCCTGCCCCACGGAACTCATTTCTTCCTATCTTGACTCCATTCTCTCTCCCCTTGTCCAGTCTCTTCCCACTTACATCCGCAATTCCTCCGATGCCCTATGTCATATCAACAATTTCCATTTCCCTGGCCCTAATGGCCTCCTCCTCACCATGGACATCCAATCCCCCTACACCTCCAACCCCCACCAGGATTGTCTGAGGTCTCTCTGCTTCTTCCTTGAACAGAGGCCTGAACAATCCCCATCCACCACCACTCTCCTCCGTCTGGCTGAACTTGTAATCTTACTTAATCATTTTTCCTTTAACTTGTCTCACTTCCTCCAAATAAATGGTTTGGCTATGGATACCTGCATGGGCCCAAGTTAT
Organism: Carcharodon carcharias; assembly: GCF_017639515.1. NCBI lineage: Eukaryota > Metazoa > Chordata > Chondrichthyes > Lamniformes > Lamnidae > Carcharodon > Carcharodon carcharias. The sequence continues at coordinate 13,069,536 of NC_054468.1, read as the reverse complement.
GCCTTTATGGGGTATGTGGAACATTCCTTGTTCCAGTCCTACTCAGGCCCCCTCCACAACTCTTCAGTACATTAATGCCTGTAACGGTATTGCTTCATGCTCTTGTCTTAACCTGGACAAATTTATCAATTTTGCTTCCATCTCTGTCACTTCCCTTCCCTTCCTTGACCTCTTTGTCTCCATTTTTGGTGATAGACTGTCCACCAATCTTCATTACAAGCCCACCAACTCCCGCAGCTACCTCGACTACAGCTCCTCACACCCTACTTCCTGTAAGGACTCCATCCCATTCTCTCAGTTCCACCACCTCCGATGCATCTGTTCTGATGATGCCACCCTCCAAAATGGCGCTTCTGATATGTCTTCCTTTTTGTAACCAAGGTTCCCCCTTCACTGTGGTTGATAGGGCCTTCAACCGTGACCAACCCATCTCTCACATCTGTTCCCTCACCCCTTCCCTTCCCTCCCAGAACCATGATAGGGTCTCCCTTGTCTTCACTTTTGGCACCACCAGCCACTGCATTCAAAGGATCATCCTCCGCCATTTCTGCCAACTCCAGCATGATGCCACCACCAAACACATCTTGCCCTCACCCCCCCACCGAGTCAGCATTCTCCAGGGAACGTTCCCTCCAAGACACCCTAGTCCACTCCTCCATCATGCCCAACACCTCATCCTCTTCCCATGGCACCTTCCCATGCAATCGTAGAAGGTGCAACTCCTTCCCATTTACCTCCTCCCCCCTCATCGCCCAAAGGCTCAAACTCTCCTTTCAGGTGAAACAGTGCTTTACTTGCGCCTCCTTCAATTTGGCCTACTGCATTAGCTGCTCCCAATGCAGCCTCCTCTACACTGGGGAGACCAAATGCAGATTGGGTGACTGCTTTGTGGAACACCTTTGGTCTGTCTGCAAGCATGACCCAGACCTTCCTGTTGCTTGCTATTTCAACACACCACCCTGCTCTCATGCCCACATGAACATCCGTGGCCTGCTGCAATGTCCCAGTGAAGCCCAATGCAAACAGGAGGAACAGCACCTCATCTTCTGATTGGGCACTTTACAGTCTTCCAGACTTAACATTGAGTTCAACAGCTTCAGACCATGAACTCTTTCCTCTATCCTCACCCCCTTTTTTAATCATAATTATTTTTATTATCATAATTATTTATTTTATTTATTTATTTTCATTCCTTCATCCATAGTTTTATCCTTTTTTATCCCCTTTTTTTTATCCTTTTCCCCCAACCATCCCTCCCCCCAACAAGGGCCATCTATCACTTGATCTATGTTGCTCTTTCACAGAGTGCTGACTATTAACACATTCTGCTTTCTTGCCTTTTTGCCACTAGTAGCACCTTCTTTAATCTTCAATACTACCATTAACACTCCCTTTGTCTTGTGTCCATGACATCTTTGTCAATCTCTTCTTAGCCCCCACCTATGGCTGACCTTCTATCCTGCTTTACCTGCCCCACCCCTCTTAAACAGTATAGAGTCCATCACGTTTCTACTCTTTATCTCTGAAGCAGAGTCGTGTGGACTCAAAATGTTAACTCTGTTTCTCTCTCCACAGATGCTGTCAGACCTGCTGAGTTTTTCCAGCATTTACTGTTTTTATTCCACCATTACTAATACTAGCTTTTTATTTAATTAATTGAATTTAAATTCCCCAGCTGCCATGGTAGCCTTTGAACTCATTTACTCTGGATTAATCAGATGGATTTTATGGGCTGTTGTAGTCCCCGCACCTCCAGGTAAAATGTTGGGCTGGAGAAGCCCACTCTCGATCCTGGCAGCTACCTTGCAGCAGCTATATGCTGTAAATTGCATTAAGGTGAGATTTATGCCCCAGTCTCGGGAAGAAGTCTTGTCTTAGAGAGCTGTCACAGCAGCACCACGAGGAGTGGTGGCCACTGCTGGGACTACAGGCAGTCACACCACACTGAGGAGCCAGGTAAGTCCAGGGTTGGGGATCTTGCTGCAGCCTGGCAACCTGTCCCAGTGAGGCGGAGGTGAGGTTGAGTGAGGGAGGTTGTGGGGGGAGGTGGCTGTGATGTTCAAGAGGTGGAGGGTTAAAGTGAGGCTAACCTTGGGGGGTGCCTCTGATGGGCCCTGAGGGGCCCTGCCCACTAAACCCCTTGCCAGACACTAGCCATTGCAGCTAAAGCCGCTGGGTTTCCCACATAATGTGGACCTTACCCCGCCACCTGTAAAATACTGGCCCCGTCAGTAGCCCATTAATTGGCCACTTAAGGGCCTCAATAGGCCCAAGGGTGAGTGGTTCACCTAACGCTTGCCTGTCCTCAGAAAATTTCAGAAAGGTCAGGAGCAGCTGGGTAGTTGGTGGGAAGGCCATCTGCTGGATTTTATGGGTTCACCTGCCTTCAAACACAGAGGGGCATAAAATCCAGCCCATTTGAGCAGGTGACTGGATTACGAGTCCAGTAACATAACCACTATGCTCTGTGCCTCTACTTGCTTTGCAAAAATTATTCCTTCTTCTGAAGGATGACTTTTTCTGGTCTTTCATCCCACATTTGCTGGTAGCTTTTTGGCACTTTCATATATCTACTCTCTTTATTCTTCATCTGTGAGCCTAATGATGAGCATCAGCTGCCTATTTCCACCTCTGTGACATCACCTGCCTGCGCCCATGTCTCACCTCATTTGCTGCTGAAACCCTTGATACCCCTGCTGAAACACATTGTTATCTACAGACTTGACTATTCCAACACTCCTGGCTGGCCTTCCACGTTATGTGCCGTCTGCAAACTTGAGGTCATCCAAAATATATCTTCCAGTCTCACAACCCAATGAGATATTTATGCCCCTCCAATTCTGGGCTCTTGAGCATCCTGGATATAATTGCTCCACCATTCGAGGCCATGCCTTGAGCTGCCTCGGCCCTAAACTCTGAGATTCCCTCCCTGAGCTTCTCTGCCTCTTTACATTTTTTTCCCTTTAAAACACTCATTTAAATCTACCTCTTTGACCAAGCTTTTGGTCACCTGCGTTAGTATCTCTTTTTATGGCTTGGTATCAAATTTTATTTGATAGCAGCCCTGTGAAGCACCTTGGGATATTATACTTTGTTAAATGAAAGTTCTTTTTGTAGTTAATCAACGCTGAAGGACGCCAAAGTCAAACACAGTGCTGACAGCTTACACAAACTGTTTTCAGCTGGGGATCACTGAACAATGGTTCAAAGAAGCTCTTGCCCTATCCTATCTACAGTTTTACTTTGCTGCCTTCTCCCTTCACACTCTAATTCAGAACTATTTGTGACATTCTCTTTTCTGCCTTCATTTTAAAAGGTTATCATTTGTTTATGTAATTCACACTTCTCTTTGGATTCATTCGTGTGTGAACCTGGATACAGCTTTAGATGCCAACCCACTTACATCCTTCTTCCTTTCTTCCGTCATTTCGAGCTCCTGCTCTTCCTTCTGCAAAGCTGACCAGCACTCACTTTTCTTAAACCCTTTTTCCATGTCAATGCAGACTCACTGTAAACACCAAATGCAAGGGCTAATGAATTTTACCATGATTGAAAGGATTGATATAGTTGTCTCCGCTGAACTGTCTCCTTCCAATTTTCCCCAGGCCCCAGGACCTCAACTTCTTCACACAATCTAGCCCTGAATTCCACCTGTCTTTAGTTTCTCCACCATCTGCCCCAGAACCTCACCAAGCCCATTTTGTTCAAGAGTCCAAAGTTTGCTTTTTGATCCTTCTGACCAGGACTTCTCCTATCTGTCCCATGTTAGCTGAAATTAGGAATGGCTTCCTTTTCTCAGACACTGCGCCTCTCACCTTCAAATTTGTCTTCATCAGCCCACTCCTCAAAATCTGACTCCAGAAAATTCAGTCCACAACATCTACCACCCCGCATGCAACCTTCCTTTCTTTTCTAAAGGTGTACTCTCACCTCAGAGTTGGAAGGTCTTGGGTTAAGTCTCCAGTCCAGAAACTTGAGCACAAAATCTAGACTGACACTTCAATGCAGTACTGTGGGAGCATTTCAGTGTTGATGCCATCTTTCAGATGAAACATTCAACTGAGACAGATTCCCGTTCTATCAGATACACAGGCAAGATCCCACACCATTAACTCGAATAAAGCAATAAAGGGTGTTCTCTTGGATGACCTGGTCAATAATTATCCTTCAACCAACATCACTAAAACACATTAGCTGGTCATTATTGCATTGCTCGGTGCAATTTGGCTGCAGCTTTTCCTACATTACAACAATTCAAAGATATTTAATTGGCTTTAAAGCAAACTGGATACCCTGAAGTTGTGTAAGGTGCCACATAAATGCCTGTTCTTTCTTGTTAAGGTTCTTGTATCTATCAAATGTTCCCTAACTCCCTGCTTTATCCTTTCCATTACAAAGTCAGCTTCACTTCCATAAAATTTTCAATCTCTGCCACTATCACTTCTTGTTTGCAGAAACCCATATACATAACTTCATTCCATCTAGACTCAACTGTTCCAATGCCCTTCTTGTTAGTTCTCATTTGTTATCGTCCAACCAGAATACCCTTAAACTCTCTAAAACTTTCACATGCACTGGCTCATTTGTCCAACATATCTTTAGGTACTCACCTATGTTAGCTGTCTAACTGCAAAGATGTTATGCTTCTCGTTCTTTTCAAATATCTTCATGGCCTTGCCTTGCACCATGTCTACATTGCTCCTCCATGCTAACTCTCTCTCAAAAGCTTCATACTTCAAACTCAGAATGTCTAACATTGCACTTTTCATTTTACTATTGGTGGCAAAGCTTCTAGCAACTTTCATATTCTGTCCATATTTAGCCATAGTCGGCAATGGACAATAGGCATCTCTGTCTGTTAGAGAGAGACAAATAGTTCTAGCTTGAGGTGCACCACTCAGCCTTCATGTTACTGTCTGTAATGCCCAACATTTACCTGTCCAACTATCTAGCCTTCAAGATCTGCCCCAAAACATAGGAACAGGAGAGTATGTTCTACCATTCAACAAGATCACAGGTAGTCTAACTACCTCCATCCGCCTTGGATGCATATCCTTTGGCTAACAAAAGCCTATCAATCTCATGTTTGAAATTGCTGGCATCAATTGCTTTTGTTGATAGAGTTCAGCACTTTTACTACCCTTTTCATATAGAAGCCTTTCCTAACGTCTCTGGTTCTGATATTAAGACCATGGGCAGAATTTTATCGTTGGTAAGCAGGGGGTGGGGCCCGCTCACCAACGCATAAAATGATGCGGAATGACGTCGGGCGGAACCCCTGATTTTAAGGAAGGCGGGGATGCAGCAAAATCAGCTGTGGGCCCGCCGACCTGTCAATGGCCACTTGAGGCCATTGACAGGATCAGTTAAGCAATTACAGGACCTGCCTGTCCAACCTTAAGTTTGGCAGGTCAGCCAGGAGCCCCAGCGGCAACTAGAAAAAACATGAAATCTCATCCAGAGGCGGGATGAGGTTTCATGTAGGGATTTAAAAATTGTAATAAAGTTGTTATTGAAATTATGAACATGTCCCATCTCATGTGACATTGTCACATGAGGGGACATGTAAGGGATTTTTCTTTTCTCTATTTTTAATATTTTTAAAAGTCGAGATGATCTCCCTGAGGCTGCACTTAGCCTCAGGGAGATGAGTGTGCTTTTTAGTGCACATGCGCGATACAGCGCACTCTCAACTTTAGGGGCTTCCCCCTGCCCGCATAGGGAAGGCATAGTGCTTCCTGCCAGACGTCACGCTGGGCAGGCCTTAATTGGCCCACTCACGCTGCCCGTGATTGGGTCAGGCCCGCCTGCCCGACGAATGGGAAATGTAGCCCCCATGTCTCCTTGTAATAAATATTCACACCAGCAGTGAAAGGCTTCTCTCTATTTACTCTCACAATTCTTTTCAAAATCCGAATAACTTCTTTCAAATCCTAGTCCATAACCTTCTGTATTCCAGGGAATATAAGACTCTTATATGTAATCTCCCTGCATAATCCAGCCCTTGGAACCCTGGTAACATTCTTGTGAATCTCTGTTGCACTCCTTCCAAGGCCAATAAAGTGGGCCACTCAAAACTGTACACAATACTGCAGATGTGGCTTAACTAGGGTTTTGTACAGCTGCACCAAATCTTCTCCTTATATTCTACCCCTGTAGTTATAAAGGCCTTTTTAGTTATTTCTTGAACCTGACTGCAACATTTTAGTGACCTGTGTATACAAGGGGCAGAATTTTCTGCCTGTCGGGCGGGTGGGCCTGACCCAATCTCCGGGGGGCAGGAAGATGATCTGCCATTTTATGTGGGCGGGCCAATTAAGGCATACCCACGAAAGAGCGCACATTTCCTTGAGGCTAAGTGCAGCCTCAGAAAGATCGCTTAAACTTTAAAAAAATTAAAAATAGAAAAAAAAATTCCCTAACATGTCCCCCTCATGTGACAATGTCACATGAGATGGGACATGTTCATAATTTACATAATAACTTTATTAAAAATTTTAAAACCCTGCATGAAACCTTATCCCGCTGCTGGGTGAGGTTTGATGTTTTCTCTATTTGTCGCCAGGGCTCCTGGACGACCAGCTAACCTTAAGGTTGGACGGGCAGGTCCTTTAATTGTATAAATGATCCTGTCAATGGCCTCAGTTGACCATTGACAGGTTGGCGGGTCCGCAGTTGATTTTACTGAGCCCCCATCTTCCTGAAAATTTAAATGGGGCTGGATGACAGGGGTTCAGCCCGGTGTCATCCCCTATCATTTTACACATCAGCGAGTAGGCCCCACCCCCTGCTCGCCGAGGATAAAATTCTGCCCATGGACTTTTAAATCTCTTTGGGTCAGCACTGTTCCTAGCTTTTCACATTAGATCCATCCTTTTTATTCAATATGATGGCCTCAGGTTATGTTGAAATCCATCTGCTACAGTTTGTCCGCTCACTTAATCGGTCAATGTCTTTTTGTAACTATATGCTCCTGTCAACACAATAGAATGTGCTACCAATCTTTGTATGTGGCTCTCCATTGGGCCATCTAAGCCACAAAAATTGAGAATAGATAAATGTCAATAGCTGAGACCCCAACAAAGATCCTTGTGGGACAGCAGTAGTCACTTCCATCCAATCTGTGTGCTTACCCATTCTCCCTGCTCTCTGTCTGCTACTGCCTAACTGATCTCTCAGCCCAGTCAACAATTTGCCTTCAATTCCATGAGCTTTAATTTTAGCTATTAAATGCCAAAGTTCAACCAGAGTTAGTCACCTGTTCCTAACCGTTCCCTACCTTGTACAGCATCTGATTTTGTGAATATAGGATCATAGGAATAGGAGGAGGCCATTCAGCCTCCTGTTCTCCATTCAATGAGATCACAGCTGATCTGTAGTCTATTTCCATTCACCTGGCTCCATGCCTGTTTATACTCTTGGCTAACAAAAATCTATCAATCTCAGATTTAAAACTATCAATTGAGCTAGCATCAATTGTTTTTGTGGGATAGAGTTCCAGTCCTTATTTTAGCTTGAAAAGCACTTATGGCAATTCAAGTTATTATTTTCCATATATATTATGACAACATTTGACCCAGAAGGAGTACAGTAAGGAAAATTTGTAATTTCTTTAAACTGGCTGTAGAATCTGTAATTGCTTATAACAATGTTTGAAAAGGATTTTTAAAAGTTTGAATCAATTGTAAAATGATCAATTATACCTTTCTTGGATAATAAGAAATACTGGCCCATGTAACCTGGCAACCATTGACCTGGCAGCAGCACCAGCAGAAAGGAAGTTAAGAAAGGAGCTGTGTGGCTGGCTGACACAATGGGGAGTTACAGATACTAAGGAGGGCTACAAGCAGAGGAGCTAGAGGGTGAAGGCCCAGATGTACACACAAAGAGAAAGCAGACAGCAACAAAAACACACTGAACATTTATGAGGGAAGAAACAAATCACCCTCAGGAAGAGATCAGTTTTTCTGTTTGGTAGAAAAGAAGACAGGGGCTCTTGGAGACTCTGTGCGAACTGGCCAAAAATGTCTAAAAGCTGGAAAGCTGTGTGAATAGTTCAGAGATGCTAAATAGCGGTCTGTTTTCCCAGAAGTGGCCAAACCATGAATCAGGTTGTAACTGATTGGTCAGCTAAAAAGGAACTCTGGAAAGCTACACCATCAGGATTGTCATGACCAAAGGGAGAGAGGGTATGTAGAGGTGTACCTTTCTGATGGTAATTGTACCATGGAACACGAAGCTGAAAGCTGTTGTTGGATAGGACTCCTGACCTACCCTGCATGAATAAAGAACAGCATATCATGGAACTGTGCAGCTACTTAATGCCAGAGAGATGAAGACGCTTGTGGTCCTGTAAGACATATATTTGTTGCATTGACTATTTAAAGTGAAATTTACCTTTTAATTAATTTATTTATTTATCATTTTCCAGATAATTCATTTTTAATATATATGGATCCTGATTTGTGTTAAAGTAGAAGTTACAAAAAGTGAAATCTTCTTGGTAATTTCTTTTTTGGGGTTGATTTGGTAAATCTGGTTATTTTGGTTTACGGTTCCCTCACAGGGATCGCAACAATTTTAATACATTAATAAAAGTAAAAGAATTATTCACGAATCAGATCAGAAAGGATCTAAGAGACCTGGTTGTGTGGGCAAACTAACATTAGCATTTGTCTGTTAAAAATTTGCTGGATCCGGTTTCCTTGTGGATGAACTAATTGTCGCGCTCGAGACAACAAAGCTGCAAATTTAAAAAGGGGTCAGGGAGACAGCGTGGTTGCTGCGTGAAAATGATGCAGCAGAGTGAGTGGCACCATCGGAGCGTTAAAAGACATGAAGCCCTGCAGGGCCTCATTTACACAGGCCAGAATTTCATGCCATCCAACGGAGGTAGGGGTGGAGGTGGGGGGAGTGTGAAATTGAGGGAACAGGATTCTCTCGGCGTTCCCACCCGCCCTGGCTTCACAGCAATTTTACGTTGTGGTGGGCAAGACCTGGGCAGGCAGACCAGCCTCGGTGCTATTGAGGCCCTTAGGTGGCCAATTATTGGCCACTTAAGGGCCATTTCCCACCTAGCCTCAATTTTTAGGTTAACAGGAGGATTGACCTGGCATGGGGGAAGCCCAAAAATGAATGGGCTTTAGCTTCGGGCAGGAAGTGGGGAGGTACCTCCAACAAAAACCCCCTTCTGACTTTGGGCAACCCCTACCGCACACCCCCCCTCCCCCCTCCCCCCCCGCTTAAGGTTCGGTGGCCGCTGGACATCCCTACCCACCTTGGCCCCTCCCCTGACACCCCAATCACCCACCTTGCACCCCCTTTCCAGGCCTTCCCTATTCTCCTTGCCCTGGGATCCCTTAAACTTGCCTTGTTGTCTGGTCCCGCAACTCAAGCTCAGGTATCTTCCTGAAGTTCCTCTTCTGTCCACTGCAGCTCTTGCTGAGGGGACTAGAACCGCTGGCCAATCTGATTGGCCGGCAGCTCTCCAAGGCGGGTTTTTTGGCCTATTTGGCCCAATTTGGCCTAATCTTAATCCCTCCCATGTGTCACTTTCACTGGGCCAGGTGGGTGGGGATTAACATTGAGGCCCCATTCCGAATGTGCGTATATGGAGCCGCTCTTACAGGAACCTGGCTGCTAGTAAAATTTCAATGTTAGGAAACAGTGGCATTGGGTTCAAAGAATCGGATATAAAGCTAGACAGGACCTGTGAATGGCATAAAAATGACTTGCAAACAATGAATAAAAGGTGTGAAAAATAAGGAACTGTTAATATTATTTATGAAATAACATTAAACCTATTAGAATTGGCCCATCCATCTGTAAATAAGTCGATCATTACTTACATAACAGAAAAGGGAAGCAGTCTGTTTGGACAAAATAAAGTGTGCCTCATTATAACATAAATAAATTATCTTTGTTTCCAACTTCTCCTCCTGAACCCAATGGATTTGTTATACTGCGCTGTGTTGTATTTGGCCGGGAGCAAGGACTGTCTCTTGATACCAAACCCTTAGTTAATCAAATTTCAAACTATGAAAAATTAAGACGAGTTAATCAGTTCCTTTCACAATGTCCTATCAAGCAAATGTAACAAATGAGGCACGTATGGAGTTAGGACCTATGCTTTAATTAAGGCACAAGATTCGATCTTTGCCTTGAGGTCATTCAGGTGTACTACTTTAATTTCAATTTACTTTGACAGAAAATGAATTCCAGTTGCTTCAGGAACCTCAATCGTTAACTTTATCATTGGTTTTCCTTTAAATGTGGATAAACCGCTTATTAACCTGAATTGGGACTGCAGCAGAGGGTTTAGGAGAATAGATTTTTATGTTTGGGTCTCCTTTTGACTTGAAGCAAGTAATTGCAGCCTGGAAAGATATACTTAAATCCCAGGTGGAAAGGTTTCCCTATCGAATTTCTATTTTATTCTATTCTATTTTATCCCCTCAATATCCTTTGTAAAAAATATAAATATTTTATGCATAATACAAATCTTCAGGTGTAGTGACATTTTTAGAGTATGGTTTGCAGTAGGTCCGCTTTGTACCATTTTCTAGAAGAGCAAGCAAACTTTGTGTTTTTCCAAACCAGCTGACATTAGAACGAGGGGTCAATTTTGACAGTTAACAAATGTGCAAGTTCCTAAAGATATTCAGTGCTCAAAAAGATTTTGCATGACATATACCTGCGATGGTAGAAGTGGATAGGGATGGCAGAAGTACACTCAGGGCAGAATTTTCACTCGCATATGGGGGTGGATACAAAGGCAGACAGGTGTGAAAATTTGCACCGCCAGCCATTTTGACAGTTTGCCATCACCGTGCTGCCACAATTTGGCCCAGGCCAACAGAAGGTGGGACCCAGCAACCTGCCGAATCAGATTCTTGGCCAATTAACCTTGTCAATGAGATTGTTTTCAGCTCATCAAGGGCCATTTTGGAATTTTTGTAGGGAGGCACAGGTTACCCAATGGATCAGAACCAGTCCAAATGGATGGAGGGGGAAAGAGATTGTGGGGCCCATCATGGTCACACCACTCAAACGTGTGCACAACTGAGGATGGCACTCATCCATTGGCATCAGGTGATCGGAGTTAATGGAGCAAATGGCCTGTGTGCATTTAGTCACTGGAGGGGATTGTGAGTCTCCAAGGAGCCAAAAGAGAGTGAGAGGTGGGGGGGGAGGGGGGGGGGGGGCGTCCAAAGGATTGTGCGTGCAGCAGAACACAAAGAAGGCAACAGCCAGAAATGGAAATAGAAATGGAGATAGGGACCAGTAGTGATGAGGATCAGCATCACCAGGATCAGATGCAGAGGTCTGATCATGAAGATGCCAGAAGAGAGGAATGAGGGACAGTAGGACAACAAAGGCCATACCCTCAGCATCACATGTACTGTTAAAAAGGAGGCTACCTGAACATGTCATAGGCACTTTCTACTGTGGCATTCTATCTCTGCAGAATGGTAACAGATTTTAACCTTTCTTGAGGAAGCTGTCAGGCCTCACAATACTGCTTGCTCTGCTCTGCCAGTAATTAAAGTCACTGTGGTCTTAAACTTTTTAGCTTGTAGGCCCTTACAAGAATTAGAAGTGGACCTTGGTGGCATTTCTCAAGCAGCAGTACACTATTGCAATTTGTAGGTCACTGATTTCCTATTTGTTAGTGCTGGACAGTACGTACAATTTCAAACAGTTGGAGCCTCAAAGACAGCACTGGCATTCACGTCCATCACTGGATTTCCACAAGTACAGAGCGTCATCGATTGGGCCAATGTGGCCAACAAGGTGCAGAGCGAGCAGCCAGTGGGATTCATTTATAGGAATGGTTTCCACTCCCTAACATTCAGCTGGTTTGCGACCTCAGCAAGATAATGTGTCACTTTCCTGTGATGACACCTTCATTCAAAATAACTCAAGAGGTGAGCTGAGAGTGACTACCCTTGTCATGGAGGCAGCATTTGACCGACTGTGTGGCATCAAGAAGCCTTAGCAAAACTGAAGTAAATGGGAATTGGGAATAATGCTCCACCGGTTGGAATCACACCTAACACAAAGGAAGATGGTTGTGGTTGTTGGAGGTCAATCATCTCATTCCCAGGACATCACTGCAGAAGTTCCTCAGGGTAGTGTCCTAGGCTCAATCATCTTCAGCTGCTTCATCAATGATCTTCCTTCCATCGTAAGTTGGGGATGTTCACTAACGAAGGTTTAGAACTATTCATGACACCTCAGATAATGAAGCAGTCTGCGTCTATACGCAGCAAGACCTGGACAATGTTCAGGCTTCGGCTGATAGTGGCAAGTAACATTCATGCCAGACAAATGCCAGGCAACAACCATCTCCAACCAGGGAGAATCTAACTATTTCACCTTGACATTCAATGGCATTATCATCAACATCCTGGGTTTACCGTTGATTAACAACTGAACTTCACCAGCCATATCAATGCTGGAACTCCTTTCCTAGAAGCGCTGTGGGTGTACCTATATTACATAGTAGGCAGTGGTTCAAGAAGGCAACTCACCAGCATCTTCTTAAGGGCAGTTAGGGATGGGCAATAAATGGTGATCTTGCCAGCGATGCCCACATCTTGTCAAAGAATAACTTAAAAAAAAATTCTCCAGCAGCTCAGGGTGGTGCATCTATTCATGTCACCACTGAAACTGCGGATGAAGTTTAGGGGACATCCCTTGAAGAGATGGCTACTCAGCCCTTTACATGACCCTGAAACGGAGGTACAAAAGCATTACAATTAAAGCCATCTGCTCATTAGGACCTCCACTGAGCAGGCCATTTGGCTTCTAAAGTGGTGGTTCTGGTGCACGGGCCAGTTCGGTGGTGCACTAGTGTGCTCCTGCAAGGGAGTGGAGGCTGCTGCACTCTCCAAGAGGAATTGATTTTGAAGACGGTAAAGTGCTTGATTCATGCAGTTCATCAAAGGAGGAGGAGGACGGGATCCATCTGTGAAGCAGGGACCTGTGAAGAAACTTACCCTGCATTGATGCCAGTGCAGCAGCCTCTGAAGATGCCCCTATTGGCATGAGGATGAGAGCAACCACCATGTGCATCTCAGCTGCCAGTAGACACAAACAAGCAGGCTGCCTCTACCTCATCTGAGGCCACAAAAGGGTCACCTCACAGAAATAGCCAAGAGCAATGGTCTTCACTTTGTTTAGAGCACTGAGTTGTTCATCAAGGTTTATTTCACTTATGAATGTGCACTTTGTAATTTATTAACAATACTGGAAATGTGAGCAATGATTTCAGACCTGGGAGGATCCAGTTTTAATGGCAGGACTGCAAAAGAGGGAAGACGAGGCAAGGAGGGTGACAGTGAAGATTATGGCCCCCTACAAAAAGGGACTTGCTCATCTTCCTCAGCATCAGCCTCAGCCCTTGGATAGCACTCCGTATCCCTGGGAGGGACCGCTGGCTGGGTGCATCTAGCATCTATACAATCAATGCCATTGACCACAAAATGTGACATAGAGTTGCATGCATTCTGTGCATGTTTCTGAACTCACTCAGAGCGTGACTGCATATGGCTCTTCATGTGGTTAGTCACTTTCTCAATGGAGGGGCTCATGTTTTCAAAGGTCTGAGCAATGGTGTGCACACGAGCTGGATGGGCTTCTCCATTCTCAGCCGATATCTCTGCACTGCCTCAGGAAACTCTGACATGTGGGTACACATCTTATATGTAGAGCCACCTTTCTTGTGACTACTAAGTCCCTGAATCTGCACCCAGCTGAGCATGGCTGTATCTGTATCTGACCCTCCATCCTCCAGGGGATGCTGCCCATGTCTGCATCTATCTCTCTCACCTGCTCCTGTTCACTCCTGCCATGTTTTACACCTTGTACTTTCATGGGATGGTAAGGTCAGCAATTGTTGCCCATTCCTAATTTTCCTCGAACTGATTGGTTTGCTAGGCCATTTCAGAGGGAAGTTGAAAGCCAAGCACATTGCTGTAGGACTGGAGTCATATGTAGGCCAGACCATGTAAGGATGGCAGCTTTCCTTCCCTAAAGGGGGCCATAATTAATGAACTAGATGATTTTTTTTTACCATAATCAATGATAGTTTTGTGGTCACCATTACTGAGACTAGCTTTCAATTCTAGATTTATTGACTTAAATCAAATCCCACCAGCTGCCCTGATGGTATTTGAACACATGTCTCCAGGGTACGAGCTTTGGGCCTCTGGATACTAGTCCAGCGATGTTATCACTGGGCCGTTGTCTCCCTGCACTATCCTTTCTCACCTTCTGTGAGACTCACCAATGTGAGTGTATCTGTGCTGGTGGAAAGTGCGGTTGAATAATGTGATGGTGTGGCTGTGCTGACTTGATTTTGTCAGAGGCCCCTGGTGATGCTGCTGCTGGACTGGTGTCCTTTCCCTCCAAAATTGGCCCTGTGTGTGCGCAAGATGGAGATCATGAGAATGTGCCTCTGACGATGGAAACAAATTTGTCTGAATTTTTTGAGGAGGTGACCAGGTGTGTAGATGAGCGTAATGCAGTTGATGTAGTTTATATGGATTTCAGCAAAGATCCCACATGGGAGACTTATAAAGAAGGCAAATGCACATGGGATAGAGGGTAATTTGATAAGGTGGATTCAAAATTGGCTTAGTTGTAGGAGACAGAGGGTGATGACAGAAGGATGCTTTAGCGACTGGAAGCCAGTGTCCCAGTGGTGTACCACAGGGACCTGTGCTGGGTCCCCCATTATTCATCATTTATATAAACGACATAGATGACTGTATGGGGGGGAAGGATTAGTAAGTTTGCGGATGACACAAAGATTGGCCAAGTGGTTAACAGTGAGGTTGAGTGTCAGGAAGATAGTGATGGGATGGTCAAATGGGCAGATAAGTGGCAGGTGGAATTTAACCCTGAAAAGTGTGAGGTGATACACTTTGGAAGGAATAATTTGACAAGGAAGTATTCAATGAACGGCATGACTCTACGAAGTTCTGAGGAACAAAGGGACCTTGGCGTGTGTGTCCATAGATCTCTGAAGGCAGAGGGGCATGTTAGTGGGGTGTTGAAAAAGGCATATGGGACACTTGCCTTTATCAATTGAGGCATAGATTACAAAAGTAGAGAGATCATGTTGGAGTTGTATAGAACCTTGGTGAGGTCACAGCTGGAGTCCTGTGTGCAGTTCTGGTTGCCACATTATAGGAAGGATGTGATTGCACTGGAGGGGGTGCAGAGGAGATTCACCAGGATGTTGCCTGGGAGGAAACATTTAGGTTATGAAGAGAGGTTGGATAGACGTGGGTTGTTTTCGTTGGAGCAGAGAAGACTGAGGGGCTGACCTGATCGAGGTTACAAGATTATGAGGGGCATGGACAGGGAGCAGCTGTTCCCCTTCATTGAAGGGTCAGTCATGAGTGGACATAAGTTTAAGTTGAGGGGCAGGAAGTTTAGGGGGGATAGGAGAAAAACATTTTTTACCCAGAGGGTGGTGAGGGTCTGGAATGCGCTGCCTGGGAGCGTGGTGGAGGCGGGTTGCCTCACATCCTTTAAAAAGTCCCTGGATGAGCACTTGACACATCATAATGTTCAAGGCTATGGGCCAAGCACTGGTAAATGGGATTAGGTAGGTCAATCAGGTGTTTCTCACGTGTCGGTGTAGACATGATGGGCCGAAGGGTCTTTTCTGCACTGTGTGATTCTGTTGTTCTGTGATGGAAGCCTCTGCAAAGATGAGGCTTCCCAAAGCAGCTGAGTCTTTGCCAAACTGACAAACTGGGAGAAGTACACCACATCTCATTCTTCTACAGAATTCTGTATCTTTTCACCCTCTCCTCCAGGTATTCTCACCCTTCTCACCAAGAGGTGGCACCCTTGCAGTATTCATTCCAGCCTTATCTGTGGTTGTAAGGATGGTGAGCTGAGGCACTCCTCATCCTGTGCACGCCCTCTACAGTGCATTCTACATGCTCTTCTCCTGCAAGGACAAAAAGAGAGATACAAGGCCATGCTGGCTTCCTTCACCAATGCCAGTGGCTCAGTGAAACAAGAAGCTGCAAGCATCAATGCAGCCAGTCATCAGTAGCACTCAGGCTCTGAGCCTTGCTGGTGGGTCAGTAATTACACTGGGCACACAACGCTGCCATGTTAAGAAGCACCATACTCCCTCAGGCTGATCAGTTGGTCTGTCGACTGGTAGCTGCAGATTTGGTGGCCTGTCACCTTGGTGGTGTGTTGGAGTCACCTTGCCAGAGTGAAGAGGTCTTTAAACTTTTCGCAGCATTGCAACCAAGCCTTCTGGACAGCACTGAGGCTACTGACATTTTTTGCCACCTTCAACCAGATAGCCTTTTTTGACTGGGTGGTTTTCTCCTGCCACCCATGGGAACAAGAGCCATGGCTTCTTGCACACCGCCTCCAAGATCACCTCAAACATTTCATCAGCAAACTGCCACAGGTGCCAGTTGTCTGCCTCTCCTCCTGCCAGCTTTGGTCCTCCATGACTATGCAAGATGGTAGCCACTATAGTGGCTGCCATCATGTAAGCCTTTTTACACTTAGGTTTGTAGTTCAATTTTACACAGAAATTGTAACCGAATAAATTTACGATGACCTAAATATTTGTATGTTTAATCAGAGTTAATATTTCAAGCCTGTATGACTCTTCAAAGCCGAAGAAGAATCATTTGGACTCGAAACTTTAACTATGCCAGACCTGCTATGTTTTTCCAGCATTTTCTACTTTTATTTTAGATTTCCAGTATCTGCAGCATTTTGCTTTCATCTTATGTTTAATCAGGTTTTTTAATGTAAACATTGTAAAGAAAATATCATTTTTTCGGCTATTACAATGGGGTACTGGGAAGCAGGCTCGTGGGGGTTGTGCATATGTTCAGTGTGTGTGGCTAATTTAATTAGACTGAAGACAGTTTGGCTACAAGGTTTAAAGGGTTAAAGAGCATCCAAGGGTTAGGCGTAAAAGCAGGCATTTTGAAGTGGAGATGGACAAAATATGATGGGATACTGGTAAATACAATATGAATAGGAATTTGCATTAGGGGATGAATGAGGTGAATTTTTAGCTGTTGAATTTCAAAGAGACAAGGGAAGTTTTACAACTGGCTATTATCATAAATAAATAAAGCAAAGTTATTAAGTTTATTTTTCCTGAAAGTGCTAGCTATAATGATAACGTTAAAGAATTTTAGATTCTGGGAAAGCTAATTTTAAAAAAACAGTTACCTGAATTTTCCCGTTGGCGACTTGGGGGCAGGGCCCACTTGCCGATGGGAAAATAACATGGGATGACATTGGGAGGAACCCCCGACATCATCCCGGTCCTTTTAAATTTTTAGGAAGGCGGGTGGACAGCAAAGTCAGCTGTCTGCCCGCTGACCTGTCAATGGCCAATCGAGGCCATTGACAGGCTAATTAAGATAATTAAAGACCTACCTGTCCAACCTTAAGGCTGGTGGGCAGGCCAGGAGCCCCAGCGGGCTTCTGATAATACATGAAACTTCATCCACTGGCAGGATGAGGTTTCATGTCCGTTTATAAAAAGTGTAATAAAGTTTATGTCCTTTTTATTAACATGTCCAATCTCGTGTGATATTGTCACATGAGAGGGGACATATTAATAATGTTTTAATTTTTCTATTTTTAAAGTTTTTTGCACTGTCAGTAATCTCCCTGAGACAGCACTTTGTCTCAGGGAGCAGTGCGCTCCTTCACATGCATGTGTGAAAGAGCGCACTTTGACAGCTGGGGATTCCGTCCCCATCCCTCCACCCCGCACAGGAAGTGCATAGAGCCATTGGGTGGGCTTTAATTGGCCCACCCACTCAAAATGACGGCGGGCCCCGTTTCGGTGGTGGCGGTCATCTGTCCACCCACCGCCAAGCCGGTGGGGCCCGCACGCCCATGAAGGGCAAAATTCTTCCCAATGGGTTTAAAGATGAAAGGGGAGAAAATATATTTTTGGAAAGGTTGAAAACTGTATGAGGTGTGGCCATGTGAGATTTTGAAGGGTGGGCTGCATGAAGACAGGCCTGTGAAAAAGTAGCCACTAGCCACCCGAGAGGATCACGTGCTTGTTCCAGAAAGCAAGGTTTTGTTACAAGCCATGGATTTCCATTGTTGAGTGAGGGAGAGAGATATTTGTGAAGTAACACTCTTGTAGCAACAGTGGGTGCCTTGTGGTAATATAACTGGATGTTTTATAGATTAAAAATTTATAGGGACTGTTGCTTGGAAAAGGGTGTTTATTTGTGAGTCTAGCTAAGTAGCAATCTTTTGGGGAATGTTATAAAGACTAACTTTAACTGTGTAACTGTAATCTTGCATGTTTAAGGTTTCTTTTCTTCTGTTAATAAATTTTTAAATTTAATTTAATGTTTAAGATCTCCAAAAGGGGTAGTGAAGTCTTTACTTCTGATTTGTGCACATACCTTCTCATAATCAAATAGAAATTGCAAATTGTTGTGGTAGCTTGGCCAGGCTTCCCATTGGGAATTGGTCAGCTCGGCAGCTACCACCTGCCATATCATAACAAAACTGGGGACTCGTCCAGGATCTTAAAGAAAATTCCTTGAGTTGCTTGGAGTTGGTGAATCACAAGGGTGTGAGGACAAGAAGAACACTAAACTCAGGAGTTAGCATTGAGGGATTTTGAAGTGGTTAGATTGCGAACATGGCTTTAGCAATTGCTAAGACTTTTCTGGGAGTGGAAAATGTAATCCTGACTGGTTTACAAAAAGTAACTAAGGCTAAGTTAACTTAATTAGCGGATAGGTTGCAGTTAGGATTAACCACAGGGGTGAGAAAAACAGACATAATTGAAGTAATAGTGCAGCATTGGAAATTGGAAGTGATACCTGAAACTAATGAGTCACAGCTGGAAGTAGTAAGACTTCAGTTGCAAATGAAGAAGCTTGAACTTGAACAAGCAATGGAACAAAAAGACTTGAATTGAAGGCAAAAGAAAAAGAGACAGGGAAGAAAAGGAAAGGCAGGATAGAGAAAGGATGCACTAAAAGGAATTGAAACTAGAGAAGTTAGCAAAAGAGGAAAGAGAAAAGGAGAAAGGGAATACTAATTTAAAAGGCTGGCAGTTAAAATAGAGGCACTGGAAGGTGAGGAAAAACTTATTTCCAGATCAAAACCCAATGGGGAGATGTTTAAATTTGTACAAATTCTTCCAGAGTTTGAGGAAAGGGATGTAGAGGCATTCTTTATTTCATTTAGAAAGATAGTTAAGCAAATGAAATGGCCACAAGAAATGTGGACATTGCTTTTACAGACTAGGTTGGTAGATAGAGCTCATGAGATATACACATCACTGTCAGAAGAAGTATCTGTGGATTATGATGCAGTATAAAGGGCTATTCTGAGTGCTGATGTGTTGGTTCTTGAGGCATGCAGGCAGAAATTTCGGAATGTAAGGAAACAGCCTGGACAGACTTAAAATGAGTTTGAGAGATTAAAGCAATGTAATGTTGACCATTGGATATGGGCATTAAAGATAGAGACAACATATGCAGCTCTTAGAGAAGTAATTCTTTTGGAAGAATTTAAAGATTCACTTCCCTCAGTATTAGAACCCATACGGAAGAACAGAGGTTTAAAATAACTAGGCAAGCAGCAGAGATAGCTGATGATTATGAGCTAGTCCATGGATCAAAACCTATTTTCCTCAACCTTTTAAACCCAAGAAGGATAGAAAGTGGGAAGGTGAAAAGAAGGCAGGTAGTCAGAGAAGAGAAGGGAGCTCTCAGGAAATTTCTCCTCAGACCAGAAAGGGAGGTGCTGGGAGTAGAAATGACAGTCGAAAACTTAAATGTTTCCATTGTAATAAGGCTGGGCACACAAAGTCAATGTGTTGGAGGCTACAGGGAATACCTACTGCAGTAATTGGAACACAGAAAAGTTCTGGAAATAAGAGTACTGTGGGTTTGGAGATCCAGAGGCAAGAAAAAAAAATGGTTCATGTATAGTGGAGCTGGAAGAATCAGTGGTAGGTAGAGAAATGGGAATGTGTTCAGAACTTACCCAAGGGAGCTCTGAAGGACAGATTACAGAAATGTTTAAAGAATTTATATGTGAAGGGAAAATCTATCCATGTGTACAGGGTGGAGCAGGCAAATATATCAAAGCTTTAAGTGGTACAGGACTAGTTAATCCTTAGTGTTATAGGATAGCACTATTTGTTGTTCAGAGGTATTGCAGGAAAGAATATTAATAAGTGGGATTCATGGAGATATTCTATTGTGTAAGGTAAATTTAAAAAGTAGTTTGAAAACAGGTGAGGTGATTGTTGGGGTAGTGGAAATATTGCCCATTGCAGGAGGTCAATTTGCCTTAGGAAATGAGATAGCTAGGTCACAGATGTTGGTGGTGTCTACTGTAGTTGAGCAGCCTGCGGAGACGCAATCAACAGGGATGTTGCAGAAAGAGCATCCTGGGTTGTTTCTAGATTGTGTAGTAATGAGATCACAAACTCGCAGGGGTTTGTGAAATAGGAACAGGAAGATTATAAAAGACAGGGGAAGGATGCTGACATCCAGTTAGCTGGACTGATCTTTGAAAAGATTGTTCAAGAAGGGAAGGTTAGAGAGAGAGAGAGGCTGAACTGTTTAGCTCAGTGAAATTATTAGAGTTACAGCAGAAAGATCCACGAGTAAAGCAATTATACCAGACAGATTATTCTGAAACAGAGGCAGGCTGTATTCCAGGGTACTATTACCATAAAGATAATGTGTTAATGAGGAAATAGACACCTCCTCATGTTCCAGCTGATGAAAAGTGGGCAGTAGGACATCAAATAGTAATACTAACTGGATACAGAAATGAATAACTAAGAGTGGCTCATGAAATTGCAATAGCTGCACATTTAGAAATTAGAAAAACTCAAGCTAAAATACGAAAACATTTCTATTGGCCTGGACTGCATAAAGATGTAGTCAGATTATGTCAAACATGTCGCACATGTCAGGTGATAGGGAAATCTCAAGCAGCAATTAAACCTGCACCTTTAATTCCAATTCAGCATTTGAGAAACCTTTTACCAGGGTCCTGATTGATTGTGTAGGGCCTCTCTCTAAGACCAAAAGTGGAAATCAGTACTTTCTGACAATCATGGATGTGTCCGCTAGATTTTGGGAAATGATACCTTTACAAAATATTACATCAAAGAGGATTGTAGACGAGTTGACCAATTTCTTCACAAGATATGGGTTACCAAAAGAAATACAATTGGATCAGGTTTCAAATTTCATGTCACAGCTGTCTAAGGAAGTAATGAGCAGCATAGAAATAAAGCACTTTAAGTCATCAGCTTATCACCCTAAATTACAAGGTGCTTTAGAGAGATGGCATCAAACTTAAAAAAACTATGATGAGAGCATATAATCAATACTACCAACAGGACTGGGATCGAGGGACTCCATCCTTGTTATTTGCCATTTGGGATGCCCCTAATGAATCAATGGGGTTTAGTCCTTTTGAATTAGTCTATGGTTATGAAGTAAGGGGACCACTTAAGTTGATTCAGGAGAAACTAATGGATCAAAGTTCAGAATCTAATCTCCTGGATTATTTGACAAAATTCAGAGAAAGATTGAACAGAGCATGTGAGGTAGCTAAGGAACATTTAAAGATATCACAACAAGTGATGAAGTCAAGTGCAGATAAGAGGGCAAAAGCTCATAGGGGAAGATTTTCTTGCCCCCGCAAGCTGGACAGAAGATTCTGCTCATAGTTTTGCCTACTGGCAGCTTTGGGCAGAATAGAAAATTCCTGGAAGGGACTTTAACCGTATAAAAGACAGTGACTTTTAAATTCAGAACTGCAGCTGAGTAAAGAAGAGTCTCACAGCTTTGTGGAAGGAGGTCTCAGGGGGAGCCCAACAGAGCATTGGGAAGAAAGTGTACTATTGGCCACATCGAGGTAATTGTATGACCATTAATTTCTGACAGATCAGAGCATTGTCTTGCTAGTGTATTGTACAACATGGAATAGAGAAGTAAGGGCATTGTATTGCCAGAAAAATTGTGTCATGGGGAATTGTTCTGCTGTTTAAAATGTATAAGTATATGTTGTTATGATATGGCAGGTGCTAATTACTGGGCTCACCAAATCCCAAAAGGATGCTTGGCCAAGCTATCACAACAATTTGCAATTTCTATTTGATTACAAGAAGGTGTGTGTACTGAAGTCAGAAGTAAAGATTCTTCTACCACTTTTGGAGATCTTAACCATTAAATTAAAACATTTATTAACAAAAGGAAAAAAACCTTAAACAACACAAGATTACAGTTACACAGTTAAAGTTAGTCTTATAACATTTGCCAAATGATTTCTATTTAGCTAGACTCACAAATTAACACCCTTTTCCAGACAACAGTCTCTATAGACTCTTAATCTATAAAACATCCAGTAATATTATCACAAAGCACTCACTGTTCCTATAAGGGAGATATTTCACAAACTTCTCACTCCCTCTCACTCAATAATGGAAATCCAGTACTTAATTAGTTCATCTGCATTTTCACCTTGATACAATGCATTAAGACATTAAACCATCCATTCTAGTCATTTGATTTTGTTAGCAATGGAAGAATATTTTGAGTTATGTTTTGTGCACATTAAGAACATAAGGACATAAGAGCTAGGAATAAGAGTACACCATTCAGTCCTTCTAGCCTATTCAGCCATTCGGTGAGTTCATGGCTGATCTTCTACTTCAGCACCATTTTCCTGCACTATCCCCATATCCCTTGAGGATTTTTTATATGTAGAAGTCTATTGCTCTTGGCCTTGAACATACTCAATGATGGAGCCTCCACAGTCCTCTGGGGCACAGAAGTCCAAATATTTGCCACTCTCCCAAGTGAAGAAATTCCTCCTCAGCTCAGTCTTAAATGGCTTGCCCCTCATTCAGTTACAGTGTCCCCCATTTTTAGACCCCCCCCCACTAGTCAAAGTCTGCCAGCCTGATATTAATCCATTTATTCCTATTCTCTGTTTTCTGTCCGTTAACCAGTTCTCAGAGTATAAAAATATATATAAAAATGTTGTTAGTGAGACTGCACCTGGGGTACTGTGTACAGATTTGGTCCCCTTACTTGAGGAATGATGTAGTTGCACTGGAGGCGGTTCAGAAGAGGTTCACTAGATTGATTCAAGAGATGCAGGGCTTGTCTTATGAGGAGAGATTGAGAAGTTTAGGCCTATACTCACTAGAGTTTAGAAGGATGAGAGGAGATCTAATTGAGGTATGTAAGATGCTAAAGGGGATAGACAAATTAGGCATGGAACGGATGTTTCTCCTTCTGGGGCATTCTAGAATGAGGGGCCATAGTTTTAGGCTAAGGGGTAAGATTTAAGTCAGAGATGAGGAGGAATTACTTTTCTCAAAGGTCGTGAATCTGTGGAATTCACTACCTCAAGAGTGCAGTGGTTGCTGGGACGCTGAATAAATTTAAGGAGGAGATAGACAGATTTTTAATTAGTAATGGGTTGAAAGGTTATGGGGAGAGGGTGGGAAGTTGGAGCTGAGGCCGACATGAGATCAGCCATGATCGTAATGAATGGCAGTGTAGGCTTGAGGGGCTGAATTGCCTACTCCTGCTCCTAGATCTTATGTTATGTTCTCAGTCCATACCAGTATATTACCTCTGGCATGTGTGTTCTAATTTTCTTTATTAACCTCTTGTGTGGGACCTTATCCAAAGCATTCTGAGAATCTAAATATGCATGTTGGTGTCTTTCCTTCTCTTCTTCTCTTGGCACCAACAACTATTTTTGACTTTGCTTTTGTAATTGTTCAACCTCAAACTGATTCTTCCTCCTGCAGGCTTTGTAAATATTTATCTCCCTAATATTTTAATTTGGAATCACTTTTATTTACATTGTTTTTTCTGAATTTATGAAAATAGACATACGTATCATAAATACAATCTCATAATTCTTATTTGCCTGTTTTTGGCTTTAGGCTTCATTGGCAAATGAACCATTCACTGATCACGTGGAAATGGGACATAGGCGAGATATCATGGGGTATTTATTCGTCACAAAGGCATATGTTTTCGCTTAGGATATTAATTAATTTCCCGGAAACAGACATAATAGCAAATGCTGAAGGTTTCATCTATAGGCTATATTCCCTGAAATCTGAAATCCAGCGCTCTTGCAATCTATCTTCGAAGGGAGCATGAACAGAATTCATGTTCTGTTGTAAGGTAACCTTCAATACTGCGATGTTGCAGTTTTAGAATACGGTGTTTTTTGTACGGGGGTCAGGCGTGTCAGCCTATAAACTTTGGGAAAGATTCAATCTGTGTAACATATCTAAGGATTAATTAAACATCGCGCTTGGAGGATTATTTAACATGCACTCAAACAGATTCGAGGAGCTCAATTTATTCACAACACCACCGGATGAAACCAGATGTAGAAGGTTAGATCAGTTCTGCTGAAGGGTCATGAGGACTCGAAACGTCGACTCTTTTCTTCTCCGCCGATGCTGCCAGACCTGCTGAGTTTTTCCAGGTAATTCTGTTTTTGTTTTGGATTTCCAGCATCCGCAGTTTTTTGTTTTTATGTTTTTATCAGTTCTGCTGTGACCGTTCGGAGTTTGGAGTAAGTTTAAATAAAAGCCCTTATGTGTATGTGCTCCCGTCAGAACTGACATTTTGCTAGACGTGTTCCTTTTATATTCAGGGTGATCATTTGCAACTACAACAAATTGCTAAATCGTTGAACACTTCTTATGATGGTAGGCCTTGATCTCTACCAAGCAGTTGGAACTGCACAAATATGTAGGGAGACCAGATCAGGAGTCATTAATGTAAGATAGTCCTTAATAAATCCAATAGTGAATTTAATAGAAACTTACGCACCCACGGGACTGGTTAGACAACTTACTAGCGCAAGGCACAGTTAAGGCGAATAAGCATCAATGCTTTTGAGAGGGAGCCAGATAAACACACGAGGGAGAAAAAAAAGGCGATGCTGAAGCAGTTAAGTGGAGGGGTGGGGGCGGGGCAAGTTAATGCCAAACATAAAAGTGTTCTGGAGCATTTGGGACCAATGGTTTATTTCGGTGTGGTGCATTTTATGGAATTTATGAATTATTCGTCCTCCTGCACTCTATTATGATGACAATGCTGAAAACCACTGAAGGTCTATTAAAAAGAGCGTAACAATTAGCTAAGATATTAAGTGTATAATCGTGAAATAAAATAGAATAAATGTGGCGTTTTTTGTGAAATGTCCGGTTAATTCTTCATGGGTTTACCTGTGATCAGCGAATTACCACGTTATCTTTTATATTTATCCGTAATAATAATCATCATTGCCGTCATCGCAATCAACAAGTAATCATTTTGTTTCAAGCCAGTGTCGATTCACAGCAGCCGCTCTCCTGGGAAGATGACTTTGCAGTAGATTTAGTAATTTCACCTGAAATGCGGAAGTGAATTTCCGAATCGGTCTGGCCGTTCATCCGCCCTAAATCCAGCCGAAGAGCCACGGTAATCTGTAAAAATAAACCTCTGATATCTTTCCGGATTTTTACTTTTTTGCTTCTTTTACGCCGGAATTACGACAGAAAAATAGAAGAATCGCATAAGTAGCAACACAACTACCTTTGACCATTGCCGCTCCTTTCAAACACCAGTTGGAAAAAAAATCCATTTATCAGATGCTTTCTACACATATAAACCGTTAATTGTACATTTTGTCATGGGAAGGATTTGATCTACACGAAATTTACTAATTAAGCTTGGTATGGTGATATTAGATATAAAAATTGGTCAAAAACTATGTTTGATTTTGTGTTAAATTGTAAGATTGAAACCGTAGCAAAGGATGTGCGGTTTAACTGCTGAAAGTACGTTCGGAAGCGCGATACAAAATTAAAACACTGTGGATGCTGGAAATCTGAAACGAAATTAGTAAATGTTGGAGTTACTCAGTAGGTCAAACAGCAACTGTGGGAAGAGGAACTGAGTTCTGGTAACGATCATCGACCTGAAACGTTAACTCTGTTTCTCTCTATGCTTATTTCCAGCATGTTCTCATACATACACATGTCATCGCTGACCTGTGACATGAACTGATGGGATGCCATGAGTGTCAAGGTGTTTCAAAGTGCAGAACTACTTGAACCATAAAAGTAATATTTTGTCAAAGTTTTACAGTATAAATAAATGAAAGTAAAATTAAACTATATTATTCTTTTATTATTATTCATTCATGGGATGTGAGCATCGCTGGCTAGGCCAGCATTTATTGCCCATCCTTAATTGCCCTTGAGAAGGTGGCAGTGAGCTGCCTTCTGGAACCTCTGCAGTCCATGTGGTGTAGGCACACCCACAGTGCTGTTAGGAAGAGAGTTCCAAGATTTTGATCCATGTGAGCGAAGGAACGGCGTTATATTTCCAACTCAGGATGGCGAGTGGCTTGGAAGGGAACTTGCAGGTGGTGGTGTTCCACGATAGTATTAAGAAAGTCCTGGTTCCTGTGGCGTCAGTTGTACAAATAAATAGCTTAAAAATACATTGTGCACGTTAATGATCTTTATTTTGCAAATATTCCATGATGTTAAGACGTTTAGAAGAAAACTGAACTATCATCTCTTGACATCAATTGTGTTTGTTCCACAGTTTTAACTGAAGGTCGTTTCTTCTTACACATACCATGATTTTTGCGACAGAGGAAATATATAAGGACGAGACACTGCTCCCGAACATTACTTTGGGTTAGAGGATTCACAATGTCTGTGGGTCCCCCCAGTTTGCAACAACAGTCTCTTTGGCTCTTGTTAATGGGGAAGAACAAACATAAGTGGGTCAAATCTGTAATGGGCCTTAAATGAATGTTATCTGAAATGGATTTAAATTATCCTGTGACTCAATTTGAAGATGAACAGGGGACACACAACCTGGCCCAAAGTCCTGCCATCCATGTTTTATTTGGTCATGGGATGTGAGCTTCACTGGCAAGGCCAGCATTTGTTGACCATCCCTAATTACCATTAAGAAGGTGGTGGTGAGCCACCTTCTTTAACTGCTGCAGTCTGTGTGGTATAGGTACACCCACAGTGCTGTTAGGAAGGGAGTTCCATGTTTTGCCCCAGTGACAGTGAAGGGACAGCGACATGGTTCCAAGTCAAAATAATTTCTGGCTTGCAATAAAAGGGTGGGAAGTTGTAGATCAAGGTGTTCCCATGCATCTGTTGTCACTGCCCTTCTAGGCAGTTGAGGTCCTAGGTTTGGATGGTGCTGTCAAAGGAGGTTTGACAAATTGCTGCTGTGCATTTTATTAATGGCACACAGTGCTGCCACTGTGGGCTGTTGGTGGAGGCAGTGAATGTTGAAGGTGGCAGATGGGATGCCACCTGGATGGTGTCGAGCTTCTTGAGCGTTGTTGAAGCTGCAGCCTTCCAAGTGAGTAGACAGCATTCCATCACAACCCTGGCTTGTGATGGTAGACAAGCTTTGGGGAGTCGAGAGGTGAGTTACTCACTGCAAAATTCCCAGCCTCTGACCTGCTCTTATATCCCCAGTACTTATTTGGCAGGATCAGTTCAGTTTCTGTTCAATGATGCCCCACAGAATATTGATAGTTGGGCATTCAGTGTTGAATGCCAAGATTTTCTCTTGTTGGAGATTATCATTGCCTGGCACTTGTGTGATGCAACTATTACTTGCCACTTATCAGCACAAGCCTGAATATTGTCCAGGTCTTACTGTATGAACACAGGCTGCTTCAATATCTGAAGAGTTGGGAATCATGCTAAACATTGTGCAATCATCAGCGAACAATCATCAGCGAACAACACACTTCTGACCTTATGATAGAAGGAAGGTCATTGATGAAACAGCTAAAGATGGTTGGGCCTAGGACACAATCCTGAGGAACTTCTGCAGCAATGTCCAGGGACTGGGATGATTGACTTCCAACAACCACAGCCATTTTCCTTTGTGCTAGGCATGACTCCAGCCAGTGGAGAGCTTTCCCTCTGATTCCCATTGACCTTTTGTTTTGCTAGGGCTGCTTGATGCCACGCTCTTCAGATGCAGCCTTGATGTCAAGGGCAGTCACTCGCACTTCACCTCTGGAGCTCAGCTGTTTTGTCCATGTTTGGACCAAGGCTGTAACGAGATCAGGAGCTGAGTGGTCCTGGCAGAACCCAGAGTGCTATTGCAGCTTACTTCGATTCTTTCTGTTTCCTTCTCTTTAACACTTAACAATTCACATTCATGTTTTAGCACACATGCTTACTTCTAATTTGTACAGGCAAGCACCATACGATGTTTTTTGAAATGGCCTTTAGGAATTAGATTGTTAATGGATCACTGTTCTCAATAAAGCTTCAACAGGACATCCAGCACTTTCTTAAACAACTTCAGCTGGCCTTGTTTCAGTGATATTTATTGAGATTAAACTTCAGCAGGACTTAATGTCTTAAAATGACCCTTAAATCAACATAAATATCCACTTTTGTCCCTCAATCTAACATGGTGAAGTGAGAGTGGCTGCCCTTGACATCAATGCTACATTTGACCAAGTGTGGCATCAAGCAACCCTGGCAAACAGGAGTCAATGGGAATCAGAGGAAAAACTCTCCACTGGTTGGAGTCATGCCTAGCACAAAGGAAAATGGCTGTGGTTGTTGGAGGTCAATCTCAGGCACTATCATATACCTGGATAAAATAACAAATGGCTATATATACATTATTGCTGAGAAGTCATTTATGTCGAAGATTTTTGTCTTGCACTTATCAGGGCAATTGCAAGATTACCAACGTCAGGGGAAGTAACAACTTTATACTGTATGAGAGGAGAGTGCTGATTGGTTGGTTGGCAAGTGGACTCTGATTGGTCAAGGTATTGCCATGGAAAATGAACCAGTTGTTCCTTCCCCTGTCATTGGTATTCTTGCGATTGTCCTGATGAGTGCACAATGAAAAGCTTTGACAAAATGTCTTTTGCCAGCAATACTCAAGTTCTGTACGACCAAACGGCTAGGTATATATTAAGTGGGTATTTGGGTGTCAGGCTGATGGAGTGGGAGCACTTTCTCCTCTGAGTCGAAAGTTTGAGGTTTCAAGGCCTACTTCAGAAACTTGAGGGCAAAATCTGGACTGACATTTCAGGCAATGCATGAGAAATGTTGCACATCTGGAAGTCCTGTGGTTTGGATAAGATGTTAAAAGATCTATACTCTCTGAGATGGATCTGATGAATCCCGTGATACTATTGAAGAAGGACAGGGGAGTTGGTATATTAACCAATTTTATCATTCAATGGATATCCATAAAGAAAATAAGTTACCTGGCCATTATCACATTGCTGTTTGCAAGACTTTGCTGCGCACAAATTGGTCCGCAGTTCGTTTATATTAAACAGTGACGACAATTCAAAAGCACTTACCTGGCTGCAAAGTGCGTTGGAGTTTCTCCGAAGTCGTAAAAGGTAATAGAGAAAGGCAAGTTCAGTCTTTTGTTTTTCACCCCTGCTTCTTCGTGTCACTTCCTTGAAATTAACAAAGGGAAATTTGTTCTGGTTTTATCAGTGAATTTCGCAATAGGCTTCTGATTGTCCAAAGGCTATTAATTATGGCATCAATCTTGCAGAATATAGGCACATTTTCGCAATTCGCATTAGACATGTATTTATAATTGATTAATAACTCTTATTTCTGATCCTAATGGATTACAATATTTGAAAGCGTGAAAGCTGCTCACTTAAGGCGCTTAACCAATGATCTGCTTCATTTGTTTTCATGTTGTTTGATTGCAGGTTAGTTACTTTTCCACGTGTGTTTGCCGCAGTAATAGGAATGAATGTCCGACATTTTATAGAATGCCAACTGATTGTTCGGAAATTTGGGTGGACTTGGATCGGAACCATTAGCAGCAGCATTGATTTTGGCAAGATAAAAACAAAAAAACTGCGGACGCTGGAAATCCAAAACAAAAACAGAATTACCTGGAAAAACTCAGCAGGTCTGGCAGCATCGGCGGAGAAGAAAAGAGTTGACGTTTCGAGTCCTCATGACCCTTCGACAGAACTTGAGTTCGAGTCCAGGATAGAGCTGAAATATAAGCTGGTTTAAGGTGTGTGTGTGGGGGGCGGAGAGATAGAGAGACAGAGTCAAACACTAGGAGAGAAATGGAAAGCAATGAAGGTGAACAAGGCAACAGAGAGATCCGGAAATCTTGTCGCAGAGAGGAACAGAACTTCTTCAAGGAGGTAGGCATTTCTTGAAGAGCAGTGGCAGTCAATTAAACACAGAGATAAAAACAAAAAAACTGCGGATGCTGGAAATCCAAAACAAAAACAGAATTACCTGGAAAAACTCAGCAGGTCTGGCAGCATCGGCGGAGAAGAAAAGAGTTGACGTTTCGAGTCCTCATGACCCTTCGACAGAACTTGAGTTCGAGTCCAGGCTAGAGCTGAACTATAAGCTGGTTTAAGGTGTGTGTGTGGGGGGCGGAGAGATAGAGAGACAGAGTCAAACACTAGGAGAGAAATGGAAAGCAATGAAGGTGAACAAGGCAACAGAGAGATCCGGAAATCTTGTCGCAGAGAGGAACAGAACTTCTTCAAGGAGGTAGGCATTTCTTGAAGAGCAGTGGCAGTCAATTAAACACAGAGATAAAAACAAAAAAACTGCGGATGCTGGAAATCCAAAACAAAAACAGAATTACCTGGAAAAACTCAGCAGGTCTGGCAGCATTGGCGGAGAAGAAAAGAGTTGACGTTTCGAGTCCTCATGACCCTTCGACAGAACTTGAGTTCGAGTCCAGGATAGAGCTGAAATATAAACTGGTTTAAGGTGTGTGTGTTCTCCGCTACTTTGGAGAGACCAAACGTAAACTGGGCGACCGCTTTGCAGAACACCTGCGGTCTGTCCGCAAGAATGACCCAAACCTCCCTGTCGCTTGCCATTTTAACACTCCACCCTGCTCTCTTGCCCACATGTCTGTCCTTGGCTTGCTGCATTGTTCCAGTGAAGCCCAACACAAACTGGAGGAACAAGACCTCATCTTCCGACTAGGGACTTTACAGCCTTCCGGACTGAATATTGAATTCAACAACTTTAGGTCGTGAGCTCCCTCCCCCATCCCCACCCCCTTTCTGTTTCCCCCTTCCCTTTTTTTTCCAATAAATTATAAAGATTTTCCTTTTCCCACCTATTTCCATTATATAAAAAAAACCCACTAGAGCTATACCTTGAATGCCCTACCATCCATTCTTAATTAGCACATTCGTTTAGATAATATCACCAACTTTAACTTTAACACCTATGTGTTCTATTGTACTATTGTCGTTGACATCTTTTGATGATCTGCTTCTATCACTGCTTGTTTGTCCCTACAACCACACCAACCCCCTCCACCTCTCTGTCTCTCTATCTCTCCGCCCCCCACACACACACCTTAAACCAGCTTATATTTCAGCTCTATCCTGGACTCGAACTCAAGTTCTGTCGAAGGGTCATGAGGACTCGAAACGTCAACTCTTTTCTTCTCCGCCGATGCTGCCAGACCTGCTGAGTTTTTCCAGGTAATTCTGTTTTTGTTTTTGATTTTGGCAACTCGGGAATGAAAGCATTTCTTGAAGCTGCCGTGAATTTCGGCATTCGCATTGCCTTCTCCGATTCGTTTTGCAGAGCCGAAACTGTAGAAAAGATTTCGAAAATTGAGCAAGTGATAAAAGCTTCATCTACATAAGTCGTGCTGCATCGGGAGCTATGCGCGTTACATTTGACGAGGTTTTAAGACAAGATCTCACTGGAGTTTTAGTGGACAGGAGGCGAAGCCTGGATTACAGCAGATGTTATTGCTCCAGATAAAAGGTCAAGGTTCCTGACCGCAGCAATCGGAAGGACGGTGCGGGCGGTAGAAGTTCTACGACTGCGGAACTTCCTGAGATAAAAGCAAAATACTGCGGTTGCTGGAAATCTGAAGTTTAAAACGGAAAAAGCTGGAAAAACTCAGCGGGTCTGACAGCTCCTGTGGAGAGAGAGAAACAAAATGAACGTTTCGGAGCTCTTAAGAAGAGCCATACAAACTCGCAACGTTAACTCTGTTTCTCTCTCCACAGAAGCTGTCAGACCCGCTGAGTTTTTCCAGCTTTTTCTGGTTTTATTGCGGAAGTTCCTGCTCAGGGTCCACCCTTCTACGTTTTCTGGTGTTAGTTTCGGAACGTAATTTCGGAAAATGACGCTCAGATGCTCTCTAATGTTACATAACACTACAACGCAGTTCTTCTACACAACTCCCTAAATGCACAGGCAATGAAACGTTGAAATACTTGACGTGTATACTGACCTAAACCTGGACGGAATTTCCTACAATGTATATAAAGCCGTTTATAGTTTCGCACACGCACTTCACAAAACGTTTTCCTGTGAAAATGGGCCATTTAAAAATAACACGTGCATACGTTTCAAACTTCCAGGTTGGGCATATACATGTACATTGTGATGACAGACTGAAATGTTAAACCCGTTTCTCTCTCCGCAGATACTACCAGACCTGCTGAGTATTTCCAGCATTTCTCCTTTCATTTTCAGAAGTCCAGCATATGCATTATTATGCCTTTGTCGGAGGTAATGCCCCCTATCTAATTTCAGTAATTTCAATTGTAAAATAAGGCTTTCAAAATAAAAAAGGAACAGAAAAGTCCACGCACTGTCGTTTTGAAAAGATTGGTCGATAAACCTAATGTATAAATATAGAGATAAAAACTGCATTTTGCTGCATTGTTCCAGTGAAGCCCAACCAAACTGGAGGAACAACACCTCATCTTCCGACTAGGCACTTTACAGCCTTCTGGACTGAATATTGAATTCAACAACTTTAGGTCTTGACCTCCCTCCTCCATCCCCACCCCCTTTCTGTTTCTTCCCCATTCCTTTTGTTTTTTCCCAATAAATTATATAGATTTTTCTTTTTCCCAACTATTTCCATTATTTTTTAAATATTTTAAAATCTTTTATTCCCCCCACCCCCACTAGAGCTATACCTTGAGTGCCCTACCATCCATTCTTAATTAGCACATTCGTTTAGATAATATCACCAACTTCGACACCTATGTGTTCTTTTGTCCTGTTGTCTGTGACATCTTTTGATGATCTGATTCTATCACTGTTTTTGCCTACAACCACACCACCCCCTTCCACTTCTCTCCCCCCACCCAACCCACCCCCACCTTAAACCAGCTTATATTTCACCCCTTCCTGGGATTCACCTAGTTCTGTCGAAGGGTCATGAGAACTCGAAACGTCAACTCTTTTCTTCTCCGCCGATGCTGCCAGACCTGCTGAGTTTTTCCAGGTAATTCTGTTTTTGTTTCTAATGTATAAATATCCCTCTTTAGATATGTAAATAAAATCTGTCCCGTTGTTTTCTGAAGCTTCTCCATTACATGAATTCCCTACATTTCACAACGGCGACTGGCGAGAAGGTTTATTTTGATGATAGCCCGGCACGAACCTGAATGCAAACGGCGGCACTGACCTTGAGATAGTTGGACATTATAACGTTGGGTCTGCATCTCCCAAGACAGAAGCGGTATTGAATTCGAAGCACGTTACCCGGCGTGGAGCTGGGCAGGACGCATGTCGGCCAATTCAGAATGACTAATTTTACTGCGTGTTATAATTATTAGTGTCTAATCATTGTATTTTTGGATGTAATCGCAGCGGATAATTACTAAAACCTATAATCAGTTACGTTCTACTGGAAATTAACTAGACTTAAACTATTGTGTAGAGCGCCACCTTAACATAACTCACCGCGTAGGCGCCGGATTGGTTGTGCGGATGCAGCGTAATACCCGGTGGGTTGCAAAGCCAATATCCAGCATTTGATATAGCAATCTTTCCAAGCAGCGTTTGGTAAAACCCCACAATAGACACTGTTAGAAATGTTACGAATCACGATATTAAAGACGAATTGTTAACATGGTGGGAAGCGGGGTTGAAAAATAGAAAACAAAGAATTGGAGTAATCCAAAAACGAAATACCGCCGGATGCTTGAAATCCGAAATAAAAACTGAAAATACTCAGCAGGTCTGACAAAATTTGTGGGGAGAGAAACAGAGTTAGCTTTTCAGATCGTTGACTTTTCGTCAAAAAGTGTTTCTTTCTCCCTAGGTGCGGCCTGCAGAGCATTTCCTACATTTTCTGTGCTTAATTTATATTAGAGAATTGGAGCGAATGGGTTTCTTTGTTCTGATTGATTGGCAAAGTATGATTAAGGGCGTATTCCAAAGATGTCTGCCTTGTTTTCCGCGGATCTCCTCCAATATAATTGGCTGTGGAGTGCGGAAGCCGGAGGTCCTGGCCTAATAGCAGCAGTTGATGGTAAGATTCAAATGAAGGAAAAACACAGATAAAAACAAAAAACTGCGGATGCTGGAAATCCAAAACAAAAACAGAATTACCTGGAAAAACTCAGCAGGTCTGGCAGCATCGGCGGAGAAGAAAAGAGTCGACGTTTTGAGTCCTCATGACCCTTCGACAGAACTAAGTAGAAATAGGAAAGGGGTGAAATATAAGCTGGTTTAAGGTGTGTGTGTGGAGGGGGGTGGGGGGGGTGGTGAGAAGTGGAGGGGGGAGTGTGGTTGCAGGGACAAGCAAGCAGTGATAGAAGCAGATCATCAAAAGATGTCACAGACAACAGAACAAAAGAACACATAGGTGTTGAAGTTGGTGATATATATCTAAACGAATGTGCTAATTAAGAATGGATGGTAGGGCACGCAAGGTATAGCTCTAGTGGGGGTGGGGGAGCATAAAAGATTTAAAAATATTTAAAAATAATGGAAATAGTTGGGAAAAAGAAAAACCTATATAATTTATTGGAAAAAACAAAAGGAATGGGGAAGAAACAGAAAGGGGGTGGGGATGGAGGAGGGAGTTCCGGACCTAAAGTTGTTGAATTCAATATTGAGTCCAGAAGGCTGTAAAGTGCCTAGTCAGAAGATGAGGTGTTGTTCCTCCAGTTTGCATGGGCTTCACTGGAACAATGCAGCAAGCCAAGGACAGAGATGTGGGCAAGAGAGCAGGTTGGAGTGTTGAAGTGGCAAGCGACAGGGAGGTTTGGGTCATTCTTGCGGACAGACCGCAGGTGTTCTTCAAAGCAGTCGCCCAGTTTATGTTTGGTCTCTCCAATGTAGAGGAGACCACATTGGGAGCAATGAATGCAGTAGACTAAGTTGGGGGAAATGCAAGTGAAATGTTGCTTCACTTGAAAGGAGTGTTTGGGCCCTTGGACGGTGTGGAGAGAGGAAGTGAAGGGGCAGGTGTTACATCTTTTGCGTGGGCATGGGGTGGTGCCATAGGTGGGGGTTGAGGAGTAGGGGGTGATGGAGGAGTGGACCAGGGTGTCCCGGAGAGAATGATCCCTATGGAATGACGACAGTGGGGGTGAAGGGAAGATGTGTTTGGTAGTGGCATCATGCTGGAGTTGGCGGAAATGGTGGAGGATGATCCTTTGAATGCAGAGGCTGGTGGGGTGATAAGTGAGGACAAGGGGGACCCTATCATGTTTCTGGGAGGGAGGAGAAGGCATGAGGGCGGATGCACGGGAGATGGGCCGGACACGGTTGAGGGCCCTGTCAACGACCGTGGGTGGAAAACCGCGGTTAAGGAAGAAGGAGGACATGTCAGAGGAACTGTTTTTGAAGGTAGCATCATTGGAACAGATGTGACGGAGGCGAAGGAACTGAGAGAATGGGATGGAGTCCTTACAGGAAGTGGGGTGTTAGGAGCTGTAGTCGAGGTAGCTGTGGGAGTCGGTAGGCTTGTAATGGATATTGGTGGACAGTCTATCACCAGAGATTGAGACAGCGAGGTCAAGGAAGGGAAGGGAAGTGTCAGAGATGGACCACGTGGAAATGATGGAGGGGTGGAGATTGGAAGCAAAATTAATAAATTCTTCCAAGTCCTGACGAGAGCATGAAGCAGCACCAAAGTAATCATTGATGTACCGGAGAAAGAGGCCCCCTTCCACAACTCTTTCTCCGGTACATTAATGATTACTTTGGTGCTAGCTCCATGGTCTTGTTCAAAGAGTGACGCCAATGGAGGGTTTTGTGTGATGGGTATAAAACTGCCTTTCGACTCAATCCTATCAGTTTGCAGCCAGGTGAGAGAAGTTAGAAGTACCCTCAGAAGCTTCCTCCTGCATTTCTCGAAGAGATTTACTGGAATGCTTCCAGAGATGAGGAATTAATGTGGGCAGAATGGAAAGTTGGGATTTTTCAAGAGGAGATTTAAGAAAAGCGTTCAAAAGCTTAATCGGTTTAAGTAGGGTAAATACATGGAAACAGTTTCCAGTAGCTGAAGAGTTAATAACCAGGAAGCACGGATTTTGGCCAAAGAAGATATAGACAGGATGGTCAAAAGGGCAGACAAGTGGCAGATGGAATTTAACCCTGAAAAGTGTGAGGTGATACACTTTGGAAGGAGTAATTTGACAAGGAAGTATTCAATGAACCGCATGGCATTAGGAAGTTCTGAGAAACAAAGGGACCTTGGCGTGGGTGTCCATAGATCTCTGAAGGCGGAGGGGCATGTTAGTGAAAAAGGCATATGGGACACTTGCCTTTATCAATTGAGGCATAGATTACAAAAGTAGGGAGGTCATGTTGGAGTTGTATAGAACCTTGGTGAGGTCACTGCTGGAGTACTGTGTGCAGTTCTTGTCGCCATATTATAGAAAGGATGTGATTGCATTGGAGTGGGTGCAGAGGAGATTCACCAGGATGTTGCCTGGGATTAAACATTTAAGTTATGAAGAGTGGTTGGTTAGACTTGGGTTGTTTTCGTTGGAGCAGAGAAGACTGAGGGATGACCTGATCGAGGTGTACATGATTATGAGGGGCATGGACAGGGTGGATAGGGAACAGTTGTTCCCCTTGGTTGAAGGGTCAGTCACAAGGAG
Organism: Carcharodon carcharias; assembly: GCF_017639515.1. Taxonomy (NCBI): domain Eukaryota; kingdom Metazoa; phylum Chordata; class Chondrichthyes; order Lamniformes; family Lamnidae; genus Carcharodon; species Carcharodon carcharias. The sequence continues at coordinate 13,032,576 of NC_054468.1, read as the reverse complement.
GCATAAGTTCAAGGTGAGGGGCAGGAGGTTTAGGGGGATGTGAGGAAAAACGTTTTCACCCAGAGGGTGGTGATGGTCTGGAATGCGCTGCCTGGGAGGGTGGTGGAGGCGGGTTGCCTCACATCCTTTAAAAAGTACCTGGATGAGCACTTGACACGTCATAACATTCAAGGCTATGGGCCAAGTGCTGGTAAATGGGATTAGGGGGCCAAGTGCTGGTAAATGGGATTAGGTGGGTAGGTCAGGTGTTTATCACGTGCCGGTGCAGACTCGACGGACCGAAGGGCTTCTTCTGCACTGTGATTCTGAGAAACAGGAGAAAAACATTTTTGAGCAGTTTTGAACACACTGTCTCATAGGATGGCGGATGCAGATTCGATAGTAGCTTTCAAAAGGGAACTGGATAAATACATAAAAAAGAAAAATATGCCGAGATATAGGGAAAGAGTGGGGCGAATTGAATTGCTCTTCGAAAGACTCACAGCAGATCCGATGGCCAAATGGCCTCTTTCTGTCCTGTGCCATTCTATCATTGTATGATTCCATGATGATTAAGACGGAATTTTGAAATCAAGCTATCTGCTAAAAGCTGATTTGGGTTTAGCCAAATGTTGTTCATAGAAGAAGTTAAGCCAATCATGGTCTTGCTGAGAACATGACGTGCGTTGCAGAAATACTCTAATTGACGGCTGGTCAAATGTATGCATTGGTTTAAGTAATATGACTAGTGTGCTTGCGGTTGTCAGCTATAGTCTTCCATTCTTATTTCCTTTTCCTTATGTTGCTATTTTACCACAATGAGCCTCCACTCGCTCAGACATGCGGACATACAATTCATTCATTCAAAGTCCACAAGCTAGTTTAAGCTAATATCACTTCATGGTTAATGTTTTACACAATTGGGACATGCGACGGACACTGCTGCATTCTCGGAATAAAAACAGAAAACGCTGGAAAATCCCAGCAGGTCTGACAGCATCTGTGGAGAGAGAAACAGAGTCCGTATGACTCTTCTTCAGAAGTGGTATTTTGCTCTCTCTTCGTGCCACGCATCCCAGCAGCAGTAAGATGAAATGGTTTGGTCAAAAACAGCAGCGTCGAAGTGTTTTCCTCCTAACATTGATTCAGGGTTTAATACTTGTCCTTGGGTTTATCATTGTTCCATCAGTTCCCACGAGGAACACAAGTTTTTGCAGTGAAGTTATTATTTTAGAATGCCATGCTGGCTCTTCCGCAGCCTTCTACTCTGTAGCAGGTTGTATCGCTTTGTTACTGTGTGTGTGTTTTATCCTGGCATTTCTCGCCCGGAAGCTGCCGAATAATTTAAACGAAGCTAAGCGTCTAACTTTCAGCATGCTCATCTTTTGTGCGGTGTGGAAACATTTTTCCGCTTCTGTGAGTTTTCCTGGGAAATACGCCGTGGCGGTGGAAGTGTTTGCGAATCTGGCCTCGAGCTTCGGCTTACTTATTTGCATTTTGCTCCGAAATGTTAAAACTGTTATGATAACGCCAGAGAAAAACACAAATAACCCAATGAGCAAAGTGATTGAAAATAAACTTTAGAAATCTATAAAAACTCGTTAGCATGCATATTGCTGGCACTTTTCTACTTCGAAAACTTTCTACAACAATTAGCTCAAATGCTACAGATCGATTCATTTATTAATCTCAAGTACATTTTTAATATAATTCCTCTGTTCTACTCTATTTTGCGGGAAACATCGAGTGTATGGAGTTAAATTTCAACATTTAATCATTAAACATATTTTACTTCGACTTAATTTGTAAGCCTTTAATTCAATTCCGCATTCAAGTATTTCACACCTGAGTACTTGACATTATAAATATGATTTTAGGCTCCGCACTTTCTAGCACTGCGCCCCAGACTTGGAAGATCTGACGTTCAGTACTTTGTGGAGAGTGAGCTGATGTAACGGGTTTTAAATCTAACTTCACTGCCCCGGTCTACAGAGGCTAAAATAATTGAGGTTGAAATTATGATGATTTATTATTTAATTCTGATTTCATATTTGCATTCAGACATTTGTGAGGGACGCCTCACATGCCACATAATGTGAAGAGTTACTTGAATAATTGAAGACACTTAACTTTTGGACTTGAAATTAAAAAAAAAGATTTTCCTTTTCCAAATCCTAGAGTCAATGTTGACGAATTTATGGGCATAATGAACTGATGTTTACTTAGCAACGTAGAAAATGCTGTTGAAAATGGGACCTGTGGTTCACAAGAAATAACATGATTTATTGGACATAAAAATACATAATAACCAATATGGCATTTAACCATTCTTCTGTGTTTATTGTAGTCTAGGACGCAATATAATTTACTTGTGTGAGACTGAAGGGTAGGAAGTTCACCCACCCCCGCCATTCATTGATATTTTGCTACTGTGTAAAACAGTAAGAAGTCCCTTTTACATCCCTCCTAACTTTTAATTCAATGAAATTTAACGGGCGGCAAATTCGATGGCACTCGTTTTACTCCATCGGCCAAAGTTAAAACTACCCTCGTGTCCATTCATATTTCTTGATTTGCTTGATTTGCGCACATGCACACTGACCTAGAAAATACTGTTGGCAACCCTACTTCAATTACTCTCAACGGATTGGCATGTCTCTGGATAAAATTATCTACTTTGTGAAACATTTAGCGCCGTTGTTAAAATTGCGGAAAGAACGCTCATATCAAGGCGCGTGGCAATAATTCTTACCCTGTAATAGAATAAATAGTAACTTGAAAAATATGGTCGCCATTCACTTTATTTTTGATGTTATCTTTTTGGGACTGCAACAGTAACTCCATGGATGCTGTTGCATGAATCTATGAAGAAAACTGCTCCAAGCCTCGTTCTGTATATTGTCCTCTGAATCCACTAGCACCTAATAGCGGAAACAACGATGGCGAGTGTTTTAGAAGGTAGCATCTTTACGGGCTGATTTCTGGACTCCATGCTACTATCAATCAACATATCAGAGCAAAGGATCTCCTTGGCGATGGGTGGGGAAGAACTAGATGAGAACTAAATTTCAGCTGACTGAAACAAAAGGAGAAGGTCTAAGAAGGTTGAAATACCTTTATATTTTGTACGCGATTCAACAGAGAGCTTTCTCCAAAGTAGCTCTGTATTTTGAACATTCGATTGTCGACTTATGCACTGGAAATACAACAGAACAAGCAATTAACAAGAAGCAGCTGCTGGAGATTCTCAAGGTAGTCAAGTCATTTCCTATAGTTAACTTATCACATATTTGGATTCCTTTGATTTCAAAGCCTACCAAACCTTATCGTTAGAAAATTATTAACCTGTATAGTTGTAGGTTTGTCCACGCTAATCTATTAAAATGATGAGGAGTTCATATTTGCAGGCAACAAGAAAGAAGTTAAAACGCTGAAGGAATTCAGGCTCAGCTTTAAGGATTTATCTCTTGTAACGGACTGTGTTGAATGTGACAAGTGCAGATCATGGGGTGAACTTAAGAGTCAGGGTTTGGTTTGCTCTGAAGATTTTATTTTCTAAACGGCAAATCAAGAACCTTCCCGAACGGAATCCTTTGTCAGGCATTCATCTCACTAGACAGGAGGTTGTCCCTCTCTGGTATGCGTGTGCCCGAGTATGTAAGTCTTAGAGCATTTCCAAATGTTGTTAAAGGACAAGATATAAGAAATGCTATGGAAACAATAATGATGGATGCTGGGTAGAGACTTTGTAATATTGTTCCAGTCTCTGGCACTCAACAAAACTTTAGGTTCTTCGGGGATCCAGTAGCTGCTGCATACCTTACAGTATTGCATTGGCTTGAACTGCATTGAATGAAATGCAAGGAAATGAATTTGGATTGGTAATAGTGAACAACTTCTTACATTTCATTCGATAGCATTTCCTTGTAAGATTGATACAATGAAGTGCTCTGAGTGTTCTGTTACGGACGGGGGGAGGGTAGGGGATTAATTTGAACTGCCCTGATTTTTACTCTCATCACCTGTCCATAAACAGAAAGGTGTTTTGATTTTAATTTCCGCCATTATAGATGGTGACGTATTTTCCCAACCCCTCAGTTTTGGTGTGACCCAATTTCTATTAACAGCTCCACAGCAAAATGTAAATAGGGTAAACTCAGAAGGGTAACTTATTTGCACAGACTCAAGCACTAGAGGAGTCACAACGTAACCCCCTTTTTCACTCGCACAATTAAAAAAAAGGGGCAATAGAGAAAGAAAGGGGTTTACAGGGCAAAACCCACAGAATACACAACGTAAACTTTTTCACTCGAAAATAACAGAAGGGGGAATAATGAAAGAAAGGAGTTTACAGGCCAAAACCCACAGGGTAAAGAATTATTGTTTCACTTCAGCCAAGATTCCAGAATTAAAGTGCACGGATGTATTCTTTCAAAGAGATGGCACGTTGAAGACTGATGCTGGATAATTCGCTTTTCCAGTAGAGATGACTTCCACCATGGGATGGCATGGAGAGATGAATTAGCATTTTAGGCATGGTACAGAAGCTCAAAAGTTCCAATAGAAACAGTGTAGGTAGAGCCAGGTCTTTAAACCTGGGCAGAACTCTGGTTCTGAGCTGCTGCTTGATAGATGGAAGATGGTAGACTGAGATTTGCAACTCCACAAAGCAATATTACAGGTTCCACCAGCTTGGGGAAGGGGCGGGGTCATGTGACTCCTCTCCACTTTGTCTTCTACGAAGGATCTACATTCATTAGTATAGATTCTTGAGATTGGTAATGTTTCAGCTATTAAGAATTTCAAAATAGGTTTTAGTGTCCTTTGACCCAGCAGACTGGTTGCATCCATTGGCCAGGCCTGGCTTAAGAAATGTAAATGGTCTTTATATAATTTCCTTGGGAGTTGGTCTTCTGTAGCTCACCAGCTCATTAGCTTCTCTCTAGAGGTGGCAGCGGTTCTGAGTGCCAGGAACTTCCTTTTGCTTGTGTGATAGCCAGCCATAGCTTAAGTCATTTTAAAGCCTTTGTCTGGTTTCAAAATATGTATAAATTAGCCATGACGATATATAAAGTGAGATCTTAGACCTATGACAATTCCAAAACCTAGTCTTCATGGTCTGTAAGGTTTTTCTAATTAACTTACCACATGTTTGGATTCCTTTGATTTTAAAGCCTACCAAACCTTATCCATTAGAAAATGATAAACTTGTACAGTTGTAGGTTTGTCCGCGCTAATCTATAAAAATGCAAGTGTAATTTCATTTTTATCTACAATGGTTTGAGAGGACTTCACAACAATTGCTTCCTTCTGCACTGTATCATTTTATAATTATGTGATTCTATGAGAATACAACTTTCCTGTGGGAGGATTACCCACCACAGATCTTGAGGGCACGTGCAACTTTTCAGCACCCCTATTTCTGATACACCAACCATCACTTTCCCATCCCTTGAGTGAAATTCAAGGTATGGAAATTACCGCCTGCTTTCACGAGCTGGAATTGTTGCGGTTAGTGCAGATGAGCTTAAGCAAAGACTTAATACAGGTGTTGAAAATTATGAAACTTTTTAATCAAGAACATAAGGAGAAGCTGTTTCCACTTTTATAGGGTGCAGTACGCAGAGGACACAGTTTCAAAATAATTGGTCAAAGAACAGAATCGATATGAACAAAAAAATATGCAGCTAGTTATGACATGGAATGCATTACCTAAAAGGATGTTGGAAGTAGATTCAGGATCTTATCCTAGGCCCAACTTCTTCAGCTGACTCATCAGTGACATTCCCTCCAGCATAGCTCAGAACTGGGGATGGTCACTGATGATTGCACAATTTTCAGTATCATTTGACACTTCTCAGGTACTGAATCAGTCCATGCCAATATGGAGCCAGGCAATGACTATCTCCAAGAAGAGTGAATCTAACCATCTCTCCTTGGCACTTAATGGCAGTACCATCGCTAAACCCCCCACTATCAACATCCTAAGGGTTACCATGGACCAAAACCTGAACAGGGTCAGCTATAAGAGCAGATCAGAGGCTGAAACGTGTGCAGAAAACAATTCCCCTCATGACTCTCCAATACTATCCACCATTTCCAAGGCACAGGTTTGGAGTGTAATAGAATATTTTGCACTTGCCTGAATGCGTGCATCTCCAACAACATTCAAGGAGCTTGATATCATCCAATAAAAAGCAGTTCTCTTGACCGGCACCCATCCACCTACTTAAAAATTCACTTTCTCCACCATCAATGCACAGTAGCAGCAGTATGTACTATATACTGGATGCACTGCAGCCAATCATGAATGCTCCTGCAACAGCACCTTTCAAATTCGCGAACTCTATCATGTAGAGGAACAAGGGCAGCAGACATATCGGAATGCCATCGCTTGAAAATTCCCCTCCAAACCACACACCATCCTGACTTGGAACCTTCCTTCACTGTCATGGGTTCAAAATCCTGGAACTACCTTCCTAACAGCATTGTGGATGTGCCTGCATCAGGTGATGGCAGCAGTTCAATAAAGCAGCTTAGCATCACCTCCTTAAGAGCAATTAGTGGTGGTCAACGAATGCTGGCCTTGCCAGCAACGCCCACACCCCATGAAAGATTGTTTCCCCTTATATGGATATTTTTGCGAGTGTCCTGAGGAGTGCAAGACGAAAAGCTTAGTCATGTCTTTTCTTTCAGCAGTAAAAAAGGTTCAGTGAGTTTCAAAAGGGAATTGAATAAATATTTCAAAAGGAAACAAAAGTCAGGACGATGAGAAAAGAATAGGAGTAATTAGTTAGCTATTCCAAAGACCTGGCACAAGTATGATAAGCCAAATGCCTCGGCATGTGCTGTACAACAATAAACAGAGAAATATAACCAAGATCATTTCAGAATATATTTAGTGTCATCTTATGCTCTTCAAAAGTACCAGCCAGCACTAATAACTGTCTTAGTTTGTCGTGACAACTTATGATTCTGGACAGACTTAATAGTCATATAGACAAATGTGGATTAATTAAGGGAAGCAAGCATGAATTTCCTAAAGGAAAATCATGTTGAACTAGCTGGCAAGAGTTTTTTGAAGAGGTAACAGAGATGGTTGATGAGGTCAATGTTGTTGATGTGATGTACATGGATGTCATGAAGATATTAATGTGTATGTTATTGGAAATTACTTTAAATTGGACCTGTAGTAGGGTCTGTGTCTGTGGGCATGTCTGTGTGTGTCTTAATTGGATTAAAGCCAGCTAGTCTGGGTGCTTTGGTGTATAGTCGTTTTGAGATGTTGAACAGTAAGGTAAAGGGTACATTTGCATTTTGTTGAATAAACCATTCAAAGACTGGGGGTGAAATCTTGCAGCTAGCTAGGAGACACCAAACAATATCTTTATATTACTAATAAATTTGGTACTATGAGAGGGGTTTTATCTTTAGAAAGGGTGGAGTTCAAAGGGCCTGGTGTTACAATGAGAATTTACATTCAAAGGGAAGGCTCGGTATATACAGAAAAGAGTTTTGTGTGTGTGGGTCAGAGGCATGTAATATATAAGCAGCCTGTAAGCCTTACAACTGTCTAAAAAGGAAACAAATTGAAAAGGACCTCACTTTGATTTGGAAGATAAGATGTGCTTTGCCTGGTGTCTGTTTAAGTCCATGGGTTACTGATGCCTTGGTGAAGATTTACCTAGGAGTGATTAATTTGGGGATTTGTTTAAAAGTCATTATGGTAGTAATTTGTAGACATGTGTATATATTTAAATTTATTGTTAAATTAATAAATGTTTAATTTAATTTATATAAAAATCCCTGGAGGCTTTGCGGTTTTTATTCTTGAATTCAGAGCTGCATCTCAAACATACCAATTGAAAATTTAGGTAATGATGGTTGTTTGAAGTTTCCCTCTGGAAATTTAAATAACTCAGCCTTTATCAACCGCTGTGTCATAACAACTGACTTCCAAAAGACATTTGATATAGTGTAGTGCAACAAACTTGTGAGAAAATTTATAGTTCATGGAATAATTGGGACAGTAGCAACATAGGTACAAAATTGGCTGAGTGATAGAAAACAGTAATGGTTAATAGATGTTTTTTGGGCTGGAGGGCATTTTGTAGTGGAATTCCCTATCAGGAGCACTGCTTTTCCTGATACGTGTTAATGATCTAGACCTTGATGTCCACAGAACAATTCCGAAATTTGCAAATGATACATAACTTGGAAGCATTGTAAACTGTGAGGAGAACAGGGCAGAACTTCAAAAGGACATAGACAATTGGTGAAGTGGGCAGATATGTGGCAGATGAAGTTCAATTTGGAGAAATGTGAGGTGATACATGTTGGCAGGAATAACATGGAGAGACAGTACAAAATAAAGGGTACTACTCTAATGGGGTGTGGGAGCAGAAAGACCTGGGTTTTTATGTGCATAGGTCATTAACTGTGGCAGGAAGAGTTGAGAGACCAGATAATATTGCACACAGCATCCTAGGCTTTGTTAGTGGAGGCATAGAATACAAGAGTGTGAAAGTTATGTTGAGCTTGTATAACACAGCAGTGAGGCCTCAGCTAGAGTACTGCCCAATTCTGGGTACTTCATTTCAGAAGGATACGAAGACATTAGAGAGAGTGCAGAAGAAGATTATGAGAATGGTTTCGGGATGAGAAACTTCAGTTATGAATATAGATTGGAGAAGTTGGAACTCTTTTCCTTGGAGAAAAGATTGCTGAGACGAGATTTGATGGAAGTATTCAGGATAATGAGGGGTCTCGATAAAGTAGATGGGGAAACTGTTCTCATTGGTGGAAGGATCGAGAACTAGAGAATAAAGATTTGAAGTAACTAGTAAAAGAAGCAAAAGCGAAAGGAGAAAAAACTTTTACACAGAGCAAATGGTTAGGGTCTGGATTTCACGGCCTGAGAGTGTGCTGGGGGCCCGGGATGGGGGGTGGTGGGGGGTGGGGGGGTGGGGGGGGTGGTGGGTGGGAGGTGGGGAGGGGGGGGGGAGGCAGGTTCAATCAAGGCATTCAAGAGGGAATTAGATGATTATTTGAAAAGAAACAATGTGCAGGGTTACGGGGAGAATGGCACTAGGTGAAATGCTCATTTGGGAGGCCGGTGCAGACACGATGGGGTGAATAGCCTCCTTCCGCGCTGTAACAACTCTGTGATTCTGTGACCTCTACTTCCTAGTTATTGACTCCATTCCTCTCCATGGCAATTTTCTGAGTTTGATCGTCCTGTTTGCAACCTTGGCGATTTATTGGACTCCAAGATGAGCTTCTCACCATATATCTGCACCATCACTAAGATCACCTATTTCCATCTTTGTAACATGGGCTGATTATGCCCTGCCTCAGCTAATCTGCTCCCCAAACCTGCCTTTGTTAACTCCAGACCTCACTGTTCCAATGCACTTCTGCTCGACCTCCCACAGTCCACACTCTGTAAACATCGGTTCATCAAAAGCTCTGCTGCCCATATCCCTACTCACGCCACATCGCGTTCACGCCGCACTCCCTGTGCTCGCTGATTCACCTTGGCTCGCGGTCAAGCAACAACTCGATTTAAAAATTGTGCTAGATACCTGCCATCATTTAATTCATGTAATTTTGGCCTCTTGAGCATCACCAATTTTAAATGCTCCACTATTGGTGGCCGTATCTTCAGTTGTATCCGCCACAAGCTCTCGGAAGTTCGTCCCCAAACTTCCCGCTTCTCAACCTCTCTTTGCTCTTTAGAGACGCACCGTAAACTGCCTCTTTGACGAAGCCATTTGCCATCTGCCCTAATATCGTCTTATGTGGCTCCATGTCAAATTTTGTTTTATAATGCTCCTTTGAAGCGCCTCGGGTCGCTTTATTACGTTCAGCCCGCGTTGTAAATGCAAGTGTTTTATTTCTTGGTGTATAAATATTTTTCAATGGCCCTTTGATTCAACGTTTACCGGTTTTGACTGGAGTTCTATTTTAACTTGACCATAATTTAGGACTGCCAGATATTCTGTGAATGGGAAGCCTGCTGAAATTATTGGAAGTAGAAAAGTTTTATTGAACCTTGGCTGGCCCTGTTCGCTGATCTATAATAGGAGAAACGCCCTCTATGAGGCGATTTTGGTTATTCCCACACAATACCTAATCTTACAGAGTGAAAAAAACATTTTAAATTGGGCGGCGAGAAAGACAGGGCTAACGTTTCGAGTCCGTATGACTTCTTCAGAGCTGAAGAAGAAGCAGTGAAGAAGAGTCATGCGGACTCAAAGCATTAACTCTTTCTCTCCACAGGTGCTGTAGACATGCCGAGTTTTTCCAGCATTTTTATTTTTGTTTCAGATTTCCAGCATCCGCAGTATTTTGCCTTTACCATTTTACTTTGTGTCGATTTAAGATTCCATGCAAAAAATTTAAAAAGGCACCAGTGCGAAATGGCTTCAATGACTGTTTGTGTTTACACTGGTAAAGAGTCATTTGGGATCAGGAATGTCTTTCTGCCAGGAGATAATTACAACAATAACCGCAGGGGCTGAGGAAACGATTTCATTTCCGCAAGGCAGATATTTTTTCTTTGGGGAGTTGCTGAGCATGAAAGTGCGTTGAACCCGAAATTACCCATCGCGCTCTCTCTTCAATGATATATATCATGCCCTATTGACAAAATATTCCCATAGTTGCTGGAGCAACAGTTAAACATGAATATCACAATAAAGGTTTTATTTTGGGGCTTTACGTTTGCTTTTCCTGTTTTTTCTGCTTACGAACAAATATGTAAGCTTCAAGGAAAGTTCGGCCTGAGCGACACAACTGAGGAGGGCGAAGTCATCTTAGGCGGAATGTTTAACGTGCACTCCGACAGGCTCGAACGAACTCATTCCTTCACAAATGTACCACAGGAAACACAATGCAAAAGGTGAGTTCAGGTAGTATGAAAAATATCACTTCAAATGTCTATTGTCCGGTTCAATAATTACAAACGTTTACTAAGTATTGCACAGATACAGGCTGCTGATGGAAGGCATTATTAGGTCGAGTTCAGGGTTAGAACCAATCTCTCCCATAGAGTTCCATCTCTCCCATTGTCTACTGTATACAATTATCGATATATAGACGCTTTCTTAAGCAAATCATAACGGTGTACTGGAACAAAATTATGTGAGGAACGTTATCTATTTCACAACCTGAAGTTACTTGCTTATCCCAGGTTTGATTTCAGAGCTTTCCGCCTTGTGCAAACTATGATTTTTGCCATCGAAGAAATAAATAAGAATCCGGACCTGCTTCCCGATGTTTCGCTAGGCTACACAATTTATGATGATTGTTCTTCGCCCACCATTGCGACGAAAGCAGCCTTAGCTCTTATCAATGGCAAGAGCCAGTCTGTTGATGAAAAATGCAGAGGAAGTCCAATGATTTCTGCTCTAATTGGTGGCGGGTCATCTTCAGAGTCGATAGCAGTAACGAGATTAATTGGTCCTTTCAGAATTCCATTGGTAAGGATGCTTGTTGCGGCAATATAGTATTTTAGATATATTTTTTGTGTACAACAGATGTGGATATGTTTCATATAAATCCAGAAGAAAAACCGATGTAAGCCACCTGCATAAAATTATATAGAATTTACAGCACATAAATAGGTCATTTCACGTCTATCGCGGTGTTTATGACCATATGAGTCTTCTCCACTGTACTGCACCAACATAACCTTTTATGCCTATCTCCCTTATGTACTCAACAAGCTTCCCCTTAAATGCATTTAATATTACATTATAGGTCTCACCAAAATAACAAAGTCTATAATGTTCCATTATGCTTAATTTGGAATTCTTTTCACCAATGTATGAAATCGAAATGACACCGAATGTTATTATGTCGCTGCTGGATCCGGAGTTGGAACTCAACCGAGACTAAGGATCTGCTTGCAGGAGTCATTCCGACTGAACTAATTTGAGACTGCAGTCCTGGCTCCTCTGAAAAACGTCCAGAACATCAGCTGATCTAAAGTTGATGCTGTCACGCAGATATAATTCTGTAATGCCAGTTAACTGAACTTGAGACGTTGAATTGGTGCCGTTGAGTATAATTTTCTCAAATTGTCTGTAAGGCTCACTACAAATTACACATTTAATTAGCCCCCAAAAAGCAAACTGTACAATGATAATATATTGTATGAAGCCAGTTGCAACAAGGAACAATTAAATAACGATAGTGCACTATGTTAACGCACTGCATGATCGGGTAAGGCATTTGGCAAAACGATTTGCGTTAGCATAAACGCGTACGGAATAGCTCTCCCTTCTGTTAACACGTGCCTTAGCATTTCCTTTAAAGGCGCAGAGAAAAAGGGACAGCTTGCAAACTATGATTAAGATGATGAATGTTATTTTGGACCAGGGTTTCTAATATTTGATTAGGACGACAATTGAAGGGCGTGATTGACATTGTATATACATGTAGAAAACCGAAATCTCTAATATAGAACAACTTGTAAGGAATGTTCATAGGCTCCGTTTAACGGGCCTGTTTTTCTGGCTGAAAAGTCTATTGGAGTTGTCACCATAGTCCATATAATGCAATGCCTGTTTAACTGTATTGCAGGTTAGTTACTTTTCCACCTGTGCATGTCTCAGTAACAAAGAAGAATTTCCGACGTTTTATAGGACGATACCGAGTGACTACCATCAGTCCAAATTTTTAGCTCAAATTGTTAAGAAGTTTGGATGGACTTGGATTGGAACGATTAGAATCAACAACGACTACGGAAATTTTGGAATGCAAGCATTCATAGAAACTGTCGAGAAGTTGGGAGTCTGCATTGCTTTCTCCGAATCTTTTTATAGGACTGACCCCAGGGAGAAAATCATTAACATTGTAGAGGTCATTAAGAAAGCAAGCACAAAAGTTATAGTTGCCTTTTCTGCCACGCGGGAAATGCGTATTTTGTTGAAGGAACTTTTACGTCAAAATGTCACTGACATTCAGTGGATCGGAAGTGAAGCCTGGGTTACGTCAGATCTCCTTGCTCCAGAAGAGAATGTTAAAGCTCTAGTGGGAACAATAGGACCGGCAATCCGCCGGTTAGAAATACCAGGGCTGAGAAACTTTCTACTTAACGTTAACCCCTTTCAGGTTCCCGATAACGGTTTAGTGAAAGAGTTTTGGGAAACGGCATTCCGATGTAGTTTGAATTCAGGAAACGTAACAAATCACGCAAACAGTTCGGCTGAAATGCGGCGATGTACAGGAAAGGAACATTTGGAAGAGCTACAGAATGCATATTCTGACCTAGATGTTGACGGGTCTACCTACAATGTATATAAAGCAGTGTATGCTTTAGCCCACGCCTTTCACAATATGTTTGCATGCGAAACTGGTGGAGGGCCATTTGTAAATAACACTTGCGTGCACGTTCCCAATTTCGAACCGTGGCAGGTAAGAAGGCTCATGAATTCCACTCAGAAGTGATGCGTTTACATGAACGAAAAACGCACTTTTAGGGATTAACTAAGTAGGAATTCATATGCAGTTACTTTTGATTACGCAACTTCCGATATCAAAAGCTATCAAAGCAATGTTTTAGGAGCTACATGTCGATGTTGGCATTTCTGTTTGGATGTGCGCAGCCTAATGTTGTCCAATTGTCCTTTCTCTTCTGCACAAGGTATTTCATTACATGCAATCAGTGAATTTCAGAACAAAGAGCGGCGACAACGTTTATTTCGATGAGAATGGAGACCCAGTCGGGACATACGATTTAGTAAACTGGCGAACTAATTCCAAAGGGATTGCACACATTCAGACTATTGGCCATTACGATGGTTCCGGGCGTCCCGGACAAGAAGTTGTGCTAAATGGAAAGTCTATAGTCTGGCGTGGAGGCCAAAGTAAGGTATACTTATGAAGATAATTAGAAACTTCGGTTCTACAGCAACCCTGGACGTATTTATCATATTCCTTATATAATTCCCGCCAACAACGATTAACTTTTACTTCATTAGTGCTTCACTACATTATCGTCTTCTAAACTCTTTAAAACATCCGTGCGGCAATGATCTCCTTACACCAAACGCAACTTCTATCACCTCATTAATTAGAACAGTTTTGCAAATCATGCTTATTGTATCCAAACGGGAACGGGATAAAATGGCGAAGGAGGGGCGTGGTGACTCACCGAACGGGAATTTTATAAAATTCGGCTAAGGAGGGGCGTGGAATACGACACCGATATAACATTTTTTGTCACTGAATTTACTGATGGCCGTGAATTAATCTGAGGTGGGATCACTCAAGCTGTGCTTTGTTCACTCGTTTGGTCCAAGAACTGACACTAACGGCTAAACTTTTACAGAAAACTTGGAAAAATCACAGGATCCCATCGTCTGGCTGAGGACTCGCGTCAACCTTTGTCTTCTATCTCCAGACCTGCTGAGTTTTTCCTGTTAATTCTCCTTTCCGGAACCCTTGATTTTTATTTTTGTTTTAATAGTGACACTTTGCTTCAAGTTGAATAAGTTCATTTTGATGTATTTAGCGATTGTATGTTTGGCCCATAATTGCCAAATACATTATTGGTATTCAAGATGAAATTTCTTCTGTGCTTTTCTCTCCCCCTCGGACTGATAATAATTGACGTTTTCCTTGTCATTTCGTTGTTGCTAATCAGTGGGAGGACTAGCCACTTCCCTTCTAGAATTAGTTTGGAGGAAAAATGTTAAGACATTCTGACAAAACCTTTCAAATCCACATAATACGACCCCAAAGCACTTTTTTAGCCAAATGCCAGTGTATTCACATACTCAGGAATTACATGTTCATTGATGGACAAATTTGACAAGGGCATTAGTGACAATTTTTTTACCGTGTGTTCAAAAGATTGTGCACGACATGATATCCTTTGCAACTCTAACGGAGAAAATTGCTTCAGGTGTGACAAACACCTTCACTCCTGCCCATTATTAAGAGCAATTACTGTCTCACTCGTAACTCTTGTTGTTTCTCTGATTAAAAAGAGGAATGTGATGGAATCTTGCCACTTGGATGAGCCAGCTCCCACAACACTCAAGTACACTATCCAGCTTCAACTCGCTTGATTGGCACCACATCCACAAACATTCACTCCCTCCACCACCAACGCACAGTGGCAGCAATGTGTACGATCTACAAGATGCACTGCAGGAATTCACCAAGGCTCCTCAGACAGCACCTACCAAACTCACGAACTGCTACCATCTAGAAGGACAAGGGCAGCAGATAGATGGGAACATCACCATCTGGAAGTTCCCCTCCAAGCCTCTCACTATCCTGACTATTTCACCGTTCCGTCACTATCATTCGATCAAAATCCTGGAACTCCCCTCCTACCAGCACTGTGGGTGTACCTACACCACGTGGTCTGCAGTGGTTCAAAAAGACAGCTCACCACCATGGATGGGCAATAAATGTTGACCTGGTTAGCAATGCCCACATCCCATGAATGAATATAAAAAAGAAATCTAAATTTTATGCCAATTCCTGACCCCAATATAAACATCTGTATATAAAAAGATCCTAGCCCAAAAGTTATACACATTAAATGGTGGTGGGTTTCTCTGCCCTCTCCGTGAAAACAAGAAGCTGTTTGTCTCATAAGTCACCCTTCCCTCCATAGTAACTCCCTCTCACACTCAATTGATGATGGGATTTTTAAAATTGTTCTCCATTTTCATCCTCACTCCTCTCCAATGTGACCGACCGATCTTTTCCTTCTTGTTCCTTCTAATCTTTTTAAATACTTACCTCCTCCTACCTTCAGCACCACTTTGAACGGAAGGGATGGTCTTCGAAACCATTTGCCCAACTGCACCGCCTCATCTCTATTTTCCCCCTAAGTATTGAGTTTTTAAATATTCCAAGTTGATTCACCCGTTAGTGCCTCGAGCTGGTAAAAAATGCTGCGTTCATCACTAAGGCCTGGGGAGCAAGAGGAATGGGCTTTTGAGCCTCAACACACTCTTTGTATTCGATAAGCCATATCACAATGATTGAACTCGCGCCTGAACCTTCGTCGATTCATTTTTGAGGAGCATCAGCGACCCCTTTAAGAGCCTCATACCTTGACAACTGTCTCCCAGTCTGTGCTAAAGCTGCATCCCCTATTTCCTTCTGCCTATAGAGTTCAGCAGGGTTCGGCAGTGCATTTATCATCTGAGACACCAAAGGACCGAGGTCATAACCCTCATAGTCATCCCCTTTTTGTTTTTACGATTCATCACCCAAGCTTTCTTTCCTCCACCAATCTATGATTACATGCTCCATGTCATAGGACCACAGGCTCATAGAAAAGATACTGCACAGAAGAAGCTATTTGTCTCAGCGTTCCTGTGTCAGCTCACCGCAAGCGCAACTCACCTGGGGTGGAATTTTACGGCAGTTTGATCTTACCTTCCCGCCAAAAATTCCGGCCTGGTCTCACTCTCCCGCCTTTTCCCTGTACTCCTGGGCCTGAATTTTTCCTGCGTCGGGCCGGCTCGGGGGGAGCGTCCGGGGGCGGTCAGGGAGCTGACCGCTGCCCGCGATTAGCTCCGCACTGCGATTTCATGCGGACGAGCCAATTAAGGCCCATCCTGCGTGGATCGTGAGCGGTAGTGCTCAGCGCTGCCTGTGAGGATGGGGAGAGGAGAGGGAGTTGGGTCTAGCGCTCAGTTCGCGCAGAGAGCACTTCAATCTCCCTTAGGCACAGAGCTGCTTCAGAGAGATTGAAACGCTTAAAAAAAAATAAAGACATCAACAATTTAATGAAACATTCCCTCATGTGGCTGCGTCAAATGGGATGGGACATGTTTTTATATTTATGAAAATTAATTTAATTATTTGATAAAACCTTCAGGAAACCTCATCCTCCCGTGGTTAAAGTTTCATGAAAAGTGCGAAGGCTGCTTGGGCTTTCTGCCTGCCCACCAACCTTAAGGTTGGACCTCTTAAGCTTGTAACTCTTTCAAGTACAAACCCGTTTCCATCTGTTTCAGATGAAGTTACATTGTTTCATAGTTTGCCATTGTGAGATTTGAACTCTTGATAATCTTTTAAATGAAAACCAAATCAACAAAATTGGGATAAATCAGGCATAGCCCCTAATTCAGGTCAGCTGTAAAACCAAGAACAAAGTTTAAAGGAAACTTACAAACTTTAAATCAAAATGTGATTAAAGGGGTCAACAAAACACCCCAGTCCCCGCGGTGCCCACTGAGCACGGAAGGCCTTGAGAGTGCCAGCAGACACCGCGTGCTCCTTCTCCAGGGACATCCGGCAGCGAATGTAGCCGCGGAAGAGGGGCAAACAATCGGGCGGGACTCCCCCGTCGATCGCCCGCTGCCTGGACCTGTTAATGGCCAACTTGGCCAGGCCCAGGAGCAGGTTCACGAGGAGGTCCTCCTCCTTCCCGACCCCCTTCCGCACCGGGTGCCCATAGATCAGGAGCGTGGGGCTGAAGTGCAAACAAAACATCAATAAAAGGTTTTTCAAATAACTAAAAAGGGAGTGCAGCCTACAACACCCTACGTATACATGGTCCACGGACTCCACAAGACCGCAAAAAGGGCACGTGTCCTGAGAGTCCGTGAACCTATGCATCCTCTTATTATAAGGGACTGCTTCATGCAACACCCTCCAACCCAGGTCCCCGATAGAAAGGGGGAGGACACCTCCGTAGAGGGCCTCCCATCGGGGGCCTCCGCCGCCGGACGGCAACAAGGCACGCCAGGGCGTGTCCGGTCGACGGACAAGGGCGAGAAAATGGAAGGTGTGCAGCAGCAGTCCGTACAAAAAGCCCCTCTTTGCCGTCCCAAAAGGCACAGAGGGCATGTCCCCGAGGCGGCTCATATTGCGGGGCACCAGCACCCGAGGGAGGGTTCGGGGCTTGGGGCCAATGTGGAATTCCGTCCGAACAGGGGAACGCTCAGACGGAAGACCACCGCGCACCTGGGCCACCTCAAGACCCAAAATAACGTCGGGTCCGAGCACGACCGTTCTCAGGTCTTGGATGGCATCGGCTACGACCTGGACACTCACAGACGCGCGTCGCGCCAACTCCTGCGGGAGCATCCAGCCCAGTCCTCCGCCACCCAGCACGTCCCCGATCCTGGTCACCCCTGCGGCCACAGCCCTCCTCTCCGCCAACCACTGAAAAGGACGGAGGGGCGGATTCCTGAGCAGCGGCTCTCTGACGATAGCCGCTACTCCTGACGGGGGAGAGCTGCGTCGCGAGGCGACCACTTTCCAGACTTTGATCAGGGATAAAAACAAAAAAACTGCGGATGCTGGAAATCCAAAACAAAAACAGAATTACCTGGAAAAACTCAGCAGGTCTGGCAGCATCGGCGGAGAAGAAAAGAGTTGACGTTTCGAGTCCTCATGACCCTTCGAAGGGTCATGAGGACTCGAAACGTCAACTCTTTTCTTCTCCGCCGATGCTGCCAGACCTGCTGAGTTTTTCCAGGTAATTCAGACTTTGATCAGGTCCTGGTAAAAGATGGGCAACGCCTGTAAGGAGCCACCGAGGCCCAGCTGTTCTATAAACAGGAGCTGCACGTCATAATTCAGGCCGTGCACCTGACGGAAGAAATACGTCATCAGGGCACACCATCTAGGAGGAGGCTCGACGTAGAGGTATCGCTGCAGGGTCTGAAGGCGGAAAGTCGCCACCTGTGTGCGTAGGCACACTGGCGCCTGACCACCCTCCCTAAGCGGGAGACTCAGAACCTCGGCAGTGACCCAGTGCAATCTTTTGTCCCAGAAGAAGTCGACTAACAATCTCTGGATTCTTGTGACAAAGTCCGGGGGAGGGGTCAAAGTGACCAGCCGATACCACAACATGGCGGCGATCAGCTGGTTTATGACCAGAACTCGACCTCGGTAAGATAGCACTCGGAGCAGTCCCGTCCAGCGCCGCAGGCGAGTGGTGACTTTCGTCTCCAGTTCCTGCCAGTTTGCCGGCCAGGATTCCTCAGCGGGGCAGAGATGGACCCCCAGGTAGAGGAGGCTGGTCCTGCTCCAGGTGAAAGGCCTGAGCTCCTCGGGTAGGGGATCCATCTGCCACTGACCGACCAGGAGTCCAGAACACTTACCCCAGTTGATCCTGGCAGAAGTAACGGCAGAGTAGACCTCCTGGCACTCGCGCATCCTCCGCAGGTCAGCCGGGTCACTAAACATAAGGAGCACGTCATCGGCGTAAGCCGAAAGGACCACCCCGATGCCCGGCCCGCGCAGAACCAATCCCGACAACCTCCTCCGCAAGAGGCGCAGGAAAGGCTCCACGCAAATAGAATACAACTGGCCAGACAGGGGGCAGCCCTGACGTACCCCTCTCCCAAAGCGAAGGGGCGCCGTCAGGGACCCGTTAACCTTCACTAGACACTCCGCGGCGGTGTACAGAAGTCGGATCTGGGCGACAAAATGCGTCCCGAACCCGAAAGCTCGCAGAGTTCCGAGTAAGTATTCGTGATCCACCCTGTCGAACGGCCTTCTCCTGATCGAGAGACAGGAAGGCGCTCGACAGACCAGCCCTCTGGGAATGGTGGATGATGTCCCGGACCAGATGGATGCTATCATAAATGGTTCGGTCCGGGACGGTGTAGGACTGGTCAGGGTGGATCATGTGGTACAGTACGGTGCTGAGCCGAGAAGACATGGCTCGGGCGAAGATTTTGTAGTCCGTGCTGAGGAGGGAGACCGGGCGCCAGTTTTTTAGAAGGCGGAGATCCCCCTTCTTCGGTAGCAGGGCAATCACGGCCCTGCGCCACGAAAGGAGCATCTCCCCGGTAGCAATGCTCTCCCCCAGGACCCCCGCGAAGTCGCTCCCCAAGACGTCCCAGAACGCCCTGAAGAACTCCACGGTCGGCCCGTCTAGTCCCGGGGTTTTGCCCCTAGAAAGACCGTCGAATGCGCCGGTCAGCTCCCCCAGACTTATAGGGGAGTCGAGCTTTCTGGCGCACTCCGGGCCGACCTGCGGCAGGTCCTCCCACAAAACTCTGCAAGCTTCCTCACTGGACGGATCCGGAGAGAACAGGGCAGTGTAGTAATCTCGGGCAATGGCCCTGATGCCCTCCGGATCCGAGACAAGGGATCCGTCGTCGGCCAGCAGCGTAAAGAGCTGCTTACGGACCCCGTGCCTTTTTTCCAGTGAGTAGAAGAAGGGAGAGCCACGGTCCATCTCCTTAAGGAAAAAGATCCGCGACCTCACGAACGCGCCCCGAGACCCGACCAGTTGCAGGTCCCGCAGCGCGCCCTTCTTCTCATTGTACACCGACCGCAGGACCGGGTCCGCGTCGGGCTGACGGAGACGTGCCTCCAGGTCGAGCACCTCCTTCTCCAACTCCTCGACCCTGGATTTGCGTCTCTTTGTCGACCCCTTCGCGTACTCTTGACAGAAAACTCGGACCTGAGTCTTGCCCACGTCCCACCATAGCCTCAAGGAGGGGAAGCCTCCCCGCTTCCTTCTCCAGCCGGCCCAGAAGCGACGGAATGAGTCCAGGAACCGCTGGTCTTCCAACAACAGGTTATTAAAATGCCAGTACGCGGACCCCGTCCGAGAGCAGAACGAAGTGAGCTCCGCCCACACCAGACGGTGGTCCGTGCACGGAACCTGCTGTATAGAAGCAGCCGGAACGCAGGACACGTACGCCTTCGAAATGTAAAGGCGGTCGAGTCTGGACGCTCCGACTCCAGGTGACACAAAGGTGAACACGCTGGAGTCAGGATGGAGATTTCGCCAGACGTCCACTAAGTCGAAGGACCTGACCAGGTCCCGCAACTTACTCACACCTCGCGTGCAGTGCGGGGTACCGTGACGGTCCCGGACCCCGAGGGTGCAATTAAAATCCCCCCCGAGGACGATGCACTCGCCAGCGTCGATGGAGCCGAGATGAGTGGACACTTCTTCAAAGAAGCTCGCTTGCTGCTGCGTGCCCAGGGGAGCGTACACATTCACAAAGTGAAGCACCGCCCCCCCCAGACGCACAGTCAGGTGCAGCAACCGGCCTGGCACCGGCTCCTTGACCCCCAAGATCTCCGGCTGAAAATGCGGGGCCAACAAGATAGCCACCCCGCCAGAATTGGAGGCCAGGTGACTCATGTAGACCCCCCCTCGCCACTCCAGGAGCCACGTGGCTTCGTCTCCCGGAACGGTATGGGTTTCTTGCAGGAAGCACAACGCATACTTCCCGTCCCTGAGGACCGAGAAGTTCTGGAACCTGCGCTGTGCGGCCCTGCTGCCGCGGATGTTGAGGCTGGCTATAGTCATCTTCGTCAAAGGTACATCAAACCTTCACCTTAAGTCATTAAAAAGAAGAAGAGGACTTTTTAGTCCTTCCTCTCCTTCAGGAGCCCAGCGAGAAACGTTTGGACCCTCCGCCGCACGTTCCTATCCAACTCAGGAGACTTGAGAGCCTTGCGAGTGGACCAGAACACCAGCGGAAAAGAATGCCACCAGTCCAAGGCCAACTGAACCCTGTCTCGGCGACCACGATGACTCGCCAAAAAGTCCCGGAGTTCCCTTGGGGGGATGAGGGGGGAGTCAGTGGAGGGCACCAGGGGATCCACCGCCTCGCTTGAGAGCGACTCAGCGTAATCTCCAGCGCTCACCACGGACACCCCGTCCTCCTCCAGGTCGTCGCCTCCAGCTTCCGACCCCTCCCCCGCATTGAGTACGGGGGCTGATTCGGAGCTGCCAGCTGGCCCAACCTGTACCTCGATCCCACCCCCAGGATCAAGGCCAGAGGGGTCCTCTCTGGTCTCCTCTAAAGGTTTTGGGTCAGAGGGCAGCGGCAGTTCTGATGCCCGCTCTCCTCCCGGCACCGGGTCGTCCGGGGAGCTCAGGACAAGCTCCTGACCCAAAACTAGGACGCCCGGTGCGAAGGTTTGGGAGGGAGCGGGAAGGCCTTCCTTTTCGCCGCCACCCAATGACCCGTTGACATTTTTTAAATTTTGAAAGTTACAGTCCCCCGATGAGCCAGAGGGTACCTCGGGGGTATCGAGGGTCTCTGAGTCGGGCACCACCTCAAGGGAGGTGCCTTCAGTGACCCCCGAGGGGCCCTGTTCAGGGGACTGCAGCAGGTTGACAGGGGTAACAGTGGTGGGAGTCGGTGCAGGGGTTTTGAGTTCCCCCAGAGGACAGGGCGAGATTTTACTTGGTGGAAACGCCACCACCTCTTCATCGGGGGAAGGGACACACCCAACTTCTTCAGTTTGGGCATCACCCACCTCCTCCTCCGAAGCGTGACGTCTCTTCCGGGTCAGGCTGGGGGCTAGGGAGACCTCCATTTCCGAGGCCCCCTCCTCCTTGTCCAGCCCTCCCGGACACTCCACCCTCTGGGTTTTGGGCGTTAGATACCCCGGCTCGGGGTCCCGCGTCTTTTCCCCGCCGGCCCCGGGAGCACGCGCAGAAACGACGCCGGGCCCAGCACTCGGCGCCTTAGCACCCACGGGCCCGGGAGCACACGCGGACACGACGCCGGGGCCGGATGATGCCTTTTCCCCCGAGCCGGTGCTTGCAGGTGTTTGGGGGTTTTGGGGCGTTTCAGGGGCCGCCTGCAGGTTGCGGGTCTTCCTCCGCGCCTTCTTAAGGCGCGGGGGCTTTCCCCCCGCCTCACCGGCAGCCGAGATGGCAGTGGCCGCCGGCGTCGCTTCCCCTTGCGGGGAGGGAGATGGAGTGGTGGCGGGGGGAGGAGGGGCGGTGCCAGCCGTGGCCGCTTGGGTGGGGCTCGTGGCCTTGGAGGCGGGGCAGTTCTTCCTCACGTGCCCCGCCTCCTTACAAGCATGGCACCGCACGCCCTCCACGGTCCAGAAGACCCGATAGGCGGTCCCCTCAAAATTGATAACGAAGGCCCCCTCCAGGCACTCCTCCCGGGCCAAGTGGACAAATACCTGGCGCCGGAAGGAGTACACATGGCGGAGGGCCGAGTCTTTGAGGCCGAGCGGGATTGGTGCAACCCCCGACCTGACCTCCCCCAATTTATTAAGGTGGGGGAGGAGGAGCTCACTGGATAGAATAGGCGGGACGTTCGAAATAATAATTCTCTGGGCGGTGGCCTCAAGGGGGTCCACCGCCAAAAAGTCCCGCCCACAGTGAGTCCTTTTTGCAGGGCGAGGTGCACCGCCCGCTCGGACCTCAAGAAGAATATGGCCTTCCCATACATTTTAGAGGCCGCGACAATGGCTGAGGGGCTGACAACCCCAGCCATAGCCTTTACGCAGGCCTCTATTGTCATTTCAGGGTGAGCATAGCTCTTTACCCGAAGGGCCCTAGTCAGGAGGCGGAATGGTGACAGGGCAGCGGGAGCAGCTGGAGCCGCAGAAGCAACCACCCCCGCATAAGTTTTCTTTTTTTGAGGCCCTGCCACCGGTGACAAAACCGCCTCCACATTAGCCCTCGAGGGCCCGGCCACAGGCGATGGTGAATTGGCCTTAGGGCCAGAGCCACGCCCACCCCGGGAAGGATTGGCCATTTTGTTTTTTTCTTTTTATATTTTTTTTATATATATAGGGAGGAAAGGGGGTGCGGGAGAGAGGTAGAAACAACCTCCCCTCTTTTAGGCAGGAGAGGAGAGGAGGGAGAGGAGTAAAAGACAGGGAGGCACAGGAGGGAAAGAGGTAAATGTCCAGGTGGTTGTCCTCGATGGTGGATGGACGGTGGGTGGGGGCCTGATGTTCTTCAGGCAGGGGGAGGCGATGTCTTCACCAGCTATTGCTGGCCTTACTGGGAAAAGGGCTGGGTTGGGGGGAGGGGTGGCAGAAAGATGGTTTCAGCACACACACACACCCTCCCTCTCTTCCTTCCCCAACTCCTCTGGCAGTCTTCTTGCCTCCCCCTACAAAAATACAGTCCTTAATTGCCCCCACCTTAAACAAAAATACACAGTTCAGACACCCACCTAGGATGTTGTTTTTTAACTCAGTCCTGGCCTCCTGGCCTTCCTGTCCTGTATCAACAGCAGCAACTGTTCTCTTCTCTCCCTCTCTCTCCTTTGGCAGCACTGGAGGAGCAGCAGCAGAAGCAGCAGCAGCACACAGCAGAAGCAACAACCCCAAAGGCAGCAGCAGAAACAGTTGAAACACTGAGGAGCAGCAACACCAACACCACACACCTTCTCTCCTCAGTATCAGGAAACCAACTGAATCCACAATTACCTCCACGAGATCGTTAAGAAAATGAACTCTTGATAATCTTTTAAATGAAAACTAAATCAACAAAATTGGGATAAATCAGGCACAGCCCCTAATTCAGGTCAGCTGTAAAACCAAGAACAAAGTTTAAAGGAAACTTACAAACTTTAAATCAAAATGTGATTAAAGGGGTCAACAAAACACCCCAGTCCCCGCGGTGCCCACCGAGCACGGAAGGCCTCGAGAGTGCCAGCAGACACCGCGTGCTCCTTCTCCAGGGACATCCGGCAGCGAACGTAGCCGCGGAAGAGGGACAAACAATCGGGCGGGACTCCCCCGTCGATCGCCCGCTGCCTGGACCTGTTAATGGCCAACTTGGCCAGGCCCAGGAGCAGGTTCACGAGGAGGTCCTCCTCCTTCCCGACCCCCTTCCGCACCGGGTGCCCATAGATCAGGAGCGTGGGGCTGAAGTGCAAACAAAACATCAATAAAAGATTTTTCAAATAACTAAAAAGGGAGTGCAGCCTACAACACCCTATGTATACATGGTCCACGGACTCCACAAGACCGCAAAAAGGGCACGTGTCCTGAGAGTCCGCGAACCAATGCATCCTCTTATTATAAGGGACTGCTGCATGCAACACCCTCCAACCCAGGTCTCCGATAGAAAGGGGGAGGACACCTCCGTAGAGGGCCTCCCATCGGGGGCTTCCGCCGCCGGACGGCAACAAGGCACGCCAGGGCGTGTCCGGTCGACGGACAAGGGCGAGAAAATGGAAGGTGTGCAGCAGCAGTCCGTACAAAAAGCTCCTCTTTGCCGTGCCAAAAGGCACAGAGGGCATGTCCCCGAGGCGGCTCATATTGCGGGGCACCAGCACCCGAGGGAGGGTTCGGGGCTTGGGGCCAATGTGGAATTCCGTCCGAACAGGGGAACGCTCAGACGGAAGACCACCGCGCACCTGGGCCACCTCAAGACCCAAAATAACGTCGGGTCCGAGCACGACCGTTCTCAGGTCTTGGATGGCATCGGCTGCGACCTGGACACTCACAGACGCGCGTCGCGCCAACTCCTGCGGGAGCATCCAGCCCAGTCCTCCGCCACCCAGCACGTCCCCGATCCTGGTCACCCCTGCGGCCACAGCCCTCCTCTCCGCCAACCACTGAAAAGGACGGAGGGGCGGATTCCTGAGCAGCGGCTCTCTGACGATAGCCGCTACTCCTGACGGGGGAGAGCTGCGTCGCGAGGCGACCACTTTCCAGACTTTGATCAGGTCCTGGTAAAAGACGGGCAACGCCTGCAAGGAGCCACCGAGGCCCAGCTGTTCTATAAACAGGAGCTGCACGTCATAATTCAGGCCGTGCACCTGACGGAAGAAATACGTCATCAGGGCACACCATCTAGGAGGAGGCTCAACGTAGAGGTATCGCTGCAGGGTCTGAAGGCGGAAAGTCGCCACCTGTGTGCGTAGGCACACTAGCGCCTGACCACCCTCCCTAAGCGGGAGACTCAGAACCTCGGCAGCGACCCAGTGCAATCTTTTGTCCCAGAAGAAGTCGACTAACAATCTCTGGATTCTTGTGACAAAGTCCGGGGGAGGGGTCAAAGTGACCAGCCGATACCACAACATGGCGGCGATCAGCTGGTTTATGACCAGAACTCGACCCCGGTAAGATAGCACTCGGAGCAGTCCTGTCCAGCGCCGCAGGCGAGCGGTGACTTTCGTCTCCAGTTCCTGCCAGTTTGCCGGCCAGGATTCCTCAGCGGGGCAGAGATGGACCCCCAGGTAGAGGAGGCTGGTCCTGCTCCAGGTGAAAGGCCTGAGCTCCTCGGGTAGGGGATCCATCTGCCACTGACCGACCAGGAGTCCAGAACACTTACCCCAGTTGATCCTGGCAGAAGAAGCGGCAGAGTAGACCTCCTGGCACTCGCGCATCCTCCGCAGGTCAGCCGGGTCACTAAACATAAGGAGCACGTCATCGGCGTAAGCCGAAAGGACCACCCCGATGCCCGGCCCGCGCAGAACCAATCCCGACAACCTCCTCCGCAAGAGGCGCAGGAAAGGCTCCACGCAAATAGAATACAACTGGCCAGACAGGGGGCAGCCCTGACGTACCCCTCTCCCAAAGCGAAGGGGCGCCGTCAGGGACCCGTTAACCTTCACTAGACACTCCGCGGCAGTGTACAGAAGTCGGATCCGGGCGACAAAATGCGTCCCGAACCCGAAAGCTCGCAGAGTTCCGAGTAAGTATTCGTGATCCACCCTGTCGAACGCCTTCTCCTGATCGAGAGACAGGAAGGCGCTCGACAGACCAGCCCTCTGGGAATGGTGGATGATGTCCCGGACCAGATGGATGTTATCATAAATGGTTCGGTCCGGGACGGTGTAGGACTGGTCAGGGTGGATCATGTGGTCCAGCACGGTGCCGAGCCGAGAAGACATGGCTCGGGTAAAGATTTTGTAGTCCGTGCTGAGGAGGGAGACCGGGCGCCAGTTTTTAAGAAGGCGGAGATCCCCCTTCTTCGGCAGCAGGGCAATCACGGCCCTGCGCCACGAAAGGGGCATCTCCCCGGTAGCAATGCTCTCCCCCAGGACCCCCGCGAAGTCGCTCCCCAAGACGTCCCAGAACGCCCTGAAGAACTCCACGGTCAGCCCGTCTAGTCCCGGGGTTTTGCCCCTAGAAAGACCGTCGAGTGCGCCGGTCAGCTCCCCCAGACTTATAGGGGAGTCGAGCTTTCCGGCGCACTCCGGGCCGACCTGCGGCAGGTCCTCCCACAAAACTCTGCAAGCTTCCTCACTGGACGGATCCGGAGAGAAAAGGGCAGTGTAGTAATCTCGGGCAATGGCCCTGATGCCCTCCGGATCCGAGACAAGTGATCCGTCGTCGGCCAGCAGCGTAAAGAGCTGCTTACGGACCCGTGCCTTTTTTCCAGTGAGTAGAAGAAGGGAGAGCCACGGTCCATCTCCTTAAGGAAACAGATCCGCGACCTCACGAACGCGCCCCGAGACCCGACCAGTTGCAGGTCCCGCAGCGCGCCCTTCTTCTCATCGTACACCGACCGCAGGGCCGGGTCCGCGTCGGGCTGACGGAGACGTGCCTCCAGGTCGAGCACCTCCTTCTCCAACTCCTCGACCCTGGATTTGCGTCTCTTTGTCGACCCCTTCGCGTACTCTTGACAGAAAACTCGGACGTGAGTCTTGCCCACGTCCCACCATAGCCTCAAGGAGGGGAAGCCTCCCCGCTTCCTTCTCCAGCCGGCCCAGAAGCGACGGAACGAGTCCAGGAACCGCTGGTCTTCCAACAACAGGTTATTAAAATGCCAGTACGCGGACCCCGTCCGAGCGCAGAACGAAGTGAGCTCCGCCCACACCAGACGGTGGTCCGTGCACGGAACCTGCTGTATAGAAGCAGCCGGAACGCAGGACACGTACGCCTTCGAAACGTAAAGGCGGTCGAGTCTGGACGCTCCGACTCCAGGTGACACAAAGGTGAACACGCTGGAGTCAGGATGGAGATTTCGCCAGACGTCCACTAAGTCGAAGGACCTGACCAGGTCCCGCAACTTACTCACACCTCGCGTGCAGTGCGGGGTACCGTGACGGTCCCGGACCCCGAGGGTGCAATTGAAATCCCCCCCGAGGACGATGCACTCGCCAGCGTCGATGGAGCCGAGATGAGTGGACACTTCTTCAAAGAAGCTCGCTTGCTGCTGCGTGCCCAGGGGAGCGTACACATTCACAAAGTGAAGCACCGCCCCCCCCAGACGCACAGTCAGGTGCAGCAACCGGCCTGGCACCTGGCTCCTTGACCCCCAAGATCTCCGGCTGAAAATGCGGGGCCAACAAGATAGCCACCCCGCCAGAATTGGAGGCTAGGTGACTCATGTAGACCCCCCCTCGCCACTCCAGGAGCCACGTGGCTTCGTCTCCCGGAACGGTATGGGTTTCTTGCAGGAAGCACAACGCGTACTTCCCGTCCCTGAGGACCGAGAAGTTCTGGAACCTGCGCTGTGCGGCCCTGCTGCCGCGGATGTTGAGGCTGGCTATAGTCGTCTTCATGTCAAAGGTACATCAAACCTTCACCTTAAGTCATTAAAAAGAAGAAGAGGACTTTTTAGTCCTTCCTCTCCTTCAGGAGCCCAGCGAGAAACGTTTGGACCCTCCGCCGCGCGTTCCTATCCAACTCAGGAGACTTGAGAGCCTCGCGAGTGGACCAGAACACCAGCGGAAAAGAATGCCACCGGTCCAAGGCCAACTGAACCCTGTCTCGGCGACCGCGATGACTCGCCAAAAAGTCCCGGAGTTCCCTTGGGGGGATGAGGGGGGAGTCAGTGGAGGGCACCAGGGGATCCACCGCCTCGCTTGAGAGCGACTCAGCGTAATCTCCAGCGCTCACCACGGACACCCCGTCCTCCTCCAGGTCGTCGCCTCCAGCTTCCGACCCCTCCCCCGCATTGAGTACGGGGGCTGATTCGGAGCTGCCAGCTGGCCCCACCTGTACCTCGATCCCACCCCCAGGATCAAGGCCAGAGGGGTCCTCTCTGGTCTCCTCTAAACGTTTTGGGTCAGAGGGCAGCGGCAGTTCTGATGCCCGCTCTCCTCCCGGCACCGGGTCGTCCGGGGAGCTCAGGACAAGCTCCTGACCCTAAAACTAGGACGCCCGGTGCTAAGGTTTGGGAGGGAGCGGGAAGGCCTTCCTTTTCGCCGCCACCCAATGACCCGTTGACATTTTTTAAATTTTGAAAGTTACAGTCCCCCGATGAGCCAGAGGTACCTCGGGGGTATCGAGGGTCTCTGAGTCGGGCACCACCTCAAGGGAGGTGCCTTCAGTGACCCCCGAGGGGCCCTGTACAGGGGACTGCAGCAGGTTGACAGGGGTAACAGTGGTGGGAGTCGGTGCAGGGGTTTTGAGTTCCCCCAGAGGACAGGGTGAGATTTTACTTGGCGGAGACGCCACCACCTCTTCATCGGGGGAAGGGACACACCCAACTTCTTCAGTTTGGGCATCACCCACCTCCTCCTCCGAAGCGTGACGTCTCTTCCGGGTCAGGCTGGGGGCTAGGGAGACCTCCATTTCCGAGGCCCCCTCCTCCTTGTCCAGCCCTCCCGGACACTCCACCCTCTGGGTTTTGGGTGTTAGATACCCCGGCTCGGGGTCCCGCGTCCTTTCCCCGCCGGCCCCGGGAGCACGCGCAGGGACGACGCCGGGCCCAGCACTCGGCGCCTTAGCACCCACGGGCCCGGGAGCACACGCGGACACGACGCCGGGGCCGGATGTTGTCTTTTCCCCCGAGCCGGTGCTTGCAGGTGTTTGGGGGATTTGGGGCGTTTCAGGGGCCGCCTCCAAGTTTCGGGTCTTCCTCCGCGCCTTCTTACGGCGCGGGGGCTCTCCCCCCGCCTCACCGGCAGCCGAGATGGCAGCTGCTGCCGGGGTCGCTTCCCCTTGCGGGGAGGGAGATGGAGTGGTGGCGGGGGGAGGAGGGGCGGTGCCAGCCGCGGCCGCTTGGGTGGGGCTCGTGGCCTTGGAGGCGGGGCAGTTCTTCTTACGTGCCCCACCTCCTTACAGGCATGGCACCGCACACCCTCCGCGGTCCAGAAGACCCGATAGGCGGTCCCCTCAAAATTAACTGAGAGGCCCCCTCCAGGCACTCCTCCTGGGCCAAGCGGACGAAAACTTGGCGCCGGAAGGAGTACACGTGGCGGAGGGCCGAGTCTTTGAGGCCGAGCGGGACTGGTGCAACCCCCGACCTGACCTCCCCCAGCTTATTAAGGTGGGGGAGGAGGAGCCCACATGGTATAAAGGGCGGGACATTTGAAATAACAATCTTCTGGGCGGTGGCCTCAAGGGGATCCACCGCCAGAAAAGTCCCGCCCACAGTGAGCCCCTTCTGCAGGGCGAGTCGCACCGCCCGCTCGGACCTCAAGAAAAAGATGGCCCTCCCATACATCTTTGAGGCCGCGACAATGGCTGAGGGGCCGACAACCCCAGCCATAGCCTTAACGCAGGCCTCAATAGTCATCTCAGGGTGAGCGTAGCATTTTACCCCGAGGGCCCTGGTGAGGAGACGGAATGGCGACAGGGCAGCGGGAGCAGCAGGAGCTGCAGAAGCAACCACCCCCGCATAAGTCTTTTTTGTAGGCCCTGCCACCGGTGACAAAGCCGCCTCCACATTAGCCCTCGAGGGCCCGGCCACAGGAGATGTTGAACTGGCTTTAAGGCCAGAGCCACGCCCACCCTGGGAAGGATTGGCCATTTTTTTTTTTAAATTATATATATTTTTTAATATATATATTTTTTTTTTTATTAAATATACAATGTTCCTCCCTAGGGAGGGAGGTAGTAATAACCTCCCCCTTTTGTACAGGAGAGGAGAGGAGGGAGAGGAGTGAAGGACAGGGAGGCACAGGAGGGAAAAGGGAAGAGTCCAGGTGGGTGTCTCCAGTGAAAGGTGGATGTTGGGTGGGGTGTGATGATCTTCCTGCAGGGGGAGGCGATGTCTTCACCAGCCACCGCTGGCCTTACTGGGAAAGGGCTGGGTGGGGCGGGGGGGGTAGCAGAATGGTGGTTTTAACCACACACCCCCCTCTCTTCCTTCCCCAAACCTTCCTGCAGTCTTCTTTCCTCCCCCTACAAAACACAGTCCTTTATTGCCCCCACCTTACACAAACAATAATGTTGGACACCCACCTAGGATGTTGTTTTCAGACACAGTCCTGGCCTCCTGGCCTCCCTCTCTCTCCTTTTGCTCCACACGGGCAGGTCCAGCAGCAGCAGCAAACACCCTCAAGTGCAGGTCCAGCAGCAGCAGCAAACACCCTCAAGTGCAGGGGCAGCAGCAGCAGCAAACACCCTCAAGTGCAGGAGCAGCAGCAGCACACAGCAGAAGCAACAACCCCAAAGGCAGCAGCAGAAACAGTTGAAACACTGAGGAGCAGCAACACCAACACCACACACCTTCTCTCCTCAGTATCAGGAAACCAACTGAATCCACAATTACCTCCACGAGATCGTTAAGAAAATGAACTCTTGATCTTGGGTTTACAAACCCAGTACCATAACCATTTGGCTATTTAGGCCAAGCAACCTTAAGGATGGACGGGCAGCATCACTAATGACAGTAATTGCTTTCTTAATGGCCTTAATATCATAATGGCACCCGATGATGTCCGGACACACGCCCGATGTCATCACGCATCCTTTTACGGTATGTCGGGCCCGCCCCCACACGCCGATGGAAAAACCTGCCCAACGTTATTTTTTAATTTGTAATAGATTTAGGAAACCTCACCTGGCTGGTGGATGAGGTTTCCTAAAAACTGTAAAGGCTGCTTGGCCTTTTCGCCTGCCCGCCAACCGTTAGGCTGGACGGGCAGCGTAAATTTGAAGTTACTTAGGTCCTTAATGGCCTTAATAGGCTTTTCAATAAACGGCAGACATGCAGCTGAATGAAATAGTGTGCGTGTGCGCGGTGATGTCATATTACATTCCGGCGTGTCAGGCACATGCTCACACACTGAAGGTAAAATCCTGGCCCTGCAGTTTTTTTTTCCTTCAGCTAATTTTCTAATTCCCTTTTGAAAGCCACGATTGAATCTGCCTCCACCATACTCTCGAGCAGTGCATTCCAGATTCTAAACTCTCGCTGCATACAAAGAAAGAAACATCCTTGAAGTTTTGCTATCACTTTGAATCAGGATCCTCTGTTTTTCAATCTATCTGCCAATGGAAATGTTTCCCCCTATCTATTCTGTCCAAACCATCTACCTGATCTCCTCTTAATTTTCTCTTCTCGAAAGAGAACAATCCCAGATTCTCCAATCTATCCATATAACTGAAATTTTTCACCCATGCAACCATTCTCTTTATTCTTTTCTGCACCTTCTCTAATGCTTTTGCATCTTTCCTAAAGTATAGTGCCCAAAACGGAACACAATATTACAGTTGAGGGTGAACCAATGTTTTATACAGATTTATCATAACTTCATAGCTTTTGTGCTCTATGCCGCTATTTGTAAAACCCAGGTTGCCATAAGCTTTATTAACCACTTTCACAGCAAGCTCTATCACTTTAAATGATTTTTTTCTTAATTCATTCATGGGATGTGGGCGTCGCTGGCTGGGCCAGCATTTACTGCTCAACCATAGTTGACCTTGAGAAGGTGGTGATGAGCTGCCTTCTTGAACTGCTGCAGTCTCTGTGGTGGAGGTACACCCACAGTGTTGTTAGGAGGGGAGTTCCAGGATTTTGACCCAGCAACAGTGAAGGAACGGCAATATATTTCCATGTCAGGATGGTGCGTGGCTTAGAGGGAAACCTTCAGGTGGTTGTGTTCCCATCTATCTGCTGCCCTTGTCCTTCTAGATGGTAGTGGTTGTGGGTTTGGAAGGTGCTGTTGAAGGAGCCTTGATGAATTCCTCCAGCGCAGCTAGTAGATGGTACACTCTGCTGCTACTGTGCATCGGTGGTGGAGAGATTGAGTGTTTGTGGATGGGGTGCCAATCAAGCAGGGCTGCCTGATGGCCTCAAGCTTCTTGAGTGTTGTGGGAGCTGCACTCATCCAGGCAAGTGGGGAGTATTCTATCACACTCCTGGCTTTTGCCTTGTAGATGGTGGACAGGCTTTGGGGTGTCAGGAGGTGAGTTACTCATTGCATGATTCCTAGCCTCTGACCTGCTGTTGTAGCTACAGTATTTTTGTGGCTAGTCCAGTTCCGTTTCTGGTCAATTGTAACCCCCAGAATGTTGATAGTGGAGGATTCAGTGATGTTAATACCATTGAACATCAAGGGGTGATGGTTATATTCTTTCTTGCTGGAGAGGGTCATTGCCTGATACTTTTGTGGTACAAATGTTACTTGCCACTTGCCAGTCCATGTCTGGATATTGTCACATCTTGCTGCATTCGGACATTGACAGCTTCAGCATCTGAGGAGTCATGAATGGTGCTGAACATTGTGGAATCATCAGCAAACATACCCACTTCTGACCTTATGATGGAAGGAAGGTCATTGATGAAGCAGCTGAAGATGGTTGGGCCGGGACACTACCCTGCAGTGATGTCCTGGAGCTGAGATGGCTAACGTCCAACAACCAGGACCATTTTCCTTTGTGCTAGGTATGACTCCAAACAGTGGCGATTTTTCACCCTGACTTCCATTGAGTCCAGTTTTGCTAGGACTCCTTGATGCCACACTCAATCAAATGCTGCCTTGATGCCAAGGACAGTCACTTTCACCTCACCCCGGGAGCTCAGTACTTTTGTCCATGTTTGAACCAAGGCTGTAATGAGGACAGGAGCTGAGTGACCCTGGCGGAACCCGAACTGGGTGTTAGGGAGCAGGTTATTGCTAAGCAAGTGCCGCTTGATAGCACTGTCGATGACCCCTTCCATTACTTTACTAATGATCTAGAGTAGACTGATGGGGTGGTAATTGGTCGGGTTGGATTTGTCCTCCTTTTTGTGTACAGGACATACCTGGGCAATTTCCCACACAGCCGGGAAGAAGCAAGTGTTGTAGCTGTACTGGAACAGCTTGGCTAGAGGCGCAGCAAGTTCTGGAGTGCAAGTCTTCAGCACTATTGCTGGAATATTGTCAGGGCCTTTGCAGTGTCTACTGCCTTCAGCCATTTCTTGATATCACATGGAGTGAATTGAATTGTCTAAAGATTGGCATCTGAGATGATGGGGACCTCTGGAGGACGCCAGGATGCATCATCCACTCGGCACGTCTGGCTGAAGATTGTTGCGTATGCTTCAGCCTTATGCTCATATAGCCCCAGGTCAGGTGCGTCATCACCCTTGGTAATGATTTTTTGGTTTAATTAGTTACGTTTTCTTTCACGTTTTTGTTTTAGTTACAGTGCCCCACCAGGGTCCGTCACCCCTCTCATTTGTTGATTTTAGTTTAATTTATTGATTTTCTGTTTTATGAAATGAGTATAACACCAGGTCCCTCTGCTCGAGCATCACCTTTAGAATTGTACTCTTTAGCTTCTATGGCCTCTCATCATTTTTCCTACCAATTGTATCAATTCACATTTCTCTGCATTAAATTTCATTTGCCATTTATTCGCATATTCTGTCAACCTGTCAATATCTTTTTGAAGTTTATAATTTTCCTCTTCACAATTTAGAAGGCTTCCAAGTTTTGTGCCATCATTGCATTTTATAACTATGCCCAATACATGAAAATCGAGCTGATTAATATATAGCAGGAAACGGCGCGGCCCTAATATGTACCCATGGGGAACTCCATTATATGCTGTCTTCCAGACCAAAAGTAGCTACTCTACACTACTCTCAATTATCTGTCACTCAGCCAATTCCTATCCATGCTGTGCTGTCCCTTTTATTCCTAGGGCAGCAACTTTGCTGACATGACAGTTAAATGGCACTTTATCAAATACACCACATCATTTGCAGGCCCTCATCAACCCTTTCTGTTACATCATCAACAAACTTGACAAAGTTAGTTCAAGTGATTTGTCTTTAACATATTCTTGCTATATTTCCATCTTCATTTTCCAAGCGACTTCTACTTTCGTCCCGAGTTTTAATTAAAAGGATTTCCACCACTGAGGTTAAGCTGACTGGGTTATCATGGCTAAGTTTATCCTTAGAGCAAATTTTGATCAAAGGTGTAACATTTGCAATTCTCCAATCCTCTGACACCAGCCCTGTTTCTAAAGAAGATTGGAAGATAGTGACAAGTGCCTCCACAATGACCAGCCTTATTTCCCTCATCTGGTCCTGTTGATTTAAGTCCAACCAACCTATCTAATAACTCCACTGTGCTGATCTCTAACCTTTGGGTATCTCAACTATCACTAAGGTACGAAAATGAGAAATGATAAACACTCCATGAGAGGAAGGGGCAGAGCATATAAATCTATGAGTAAACCAACAGATAAGGCTAGATGTTACAAAAATAATAAATTGACAAAACTAAAGGCTCTGTATGTGAATGCACGTAGCATGCTAAACAAAACAGATGAAATGCTAGCGCAAATAGAAATAAATAAGTGCAATTTTATAGCCATTACAGTGACATGGCTACAGGATGACATAGATTAGAACCTGAATATTGAAGGGTACATGACATTTAGGGCAGAAAGCTAGGAAAAGGTGGGGAAGGGCGGCTCTGTTAATTAATGGTGGCATTAGCACAGTAGAGAGGGATGGCCTAAGTTCAGGAAACCAGGATATAGCAGTGGTATGGGTTGAGATTAGAAATGATAAAGACAAGATGTCACTTGTGGGAGTGGTATACAGACACCCTAATCGTAGCTACATGGTAGGACAGTGTATAAAGGAAGAGATAATGGGAGCTTGTCAGGCAGATACGGCAATAATCAAGGAGTATTTTAATCTACATATAGACTAGAAAAATCGTATGGGCAAAGGTATCATAGATGAAGATTTCATAAAATGTTTTTGGGAATGTTTCTTAGAACAGTACGTTCTGGAGCCAAATGGAGAGCAGACTATACTAGACCTGGTATTGTGCAACAAGATAGGATTAATTGATTATCCCATAGTGAAGGCACCCCTAGGTAGCAGCAATCATAATAGATTGAATTTTACATTCAAGTTGAGGGAGAGAAGAGTGGGCCCTCGACTAGTATTTGAAACTTAAATAAGGACAATTATGAGGGCATGAAAGTAGAGCTAGCTAAAGTGAGCTGGCAAATGAGGTTAAGGGATAGGTCAATAGAGATGCAGTGGCAGATATTTAACAGCATATTGCAGAATATATTTCAATGAGAAAGAAAAATTCCAAGGGGAAGATCCACCATCTGTGGTTAACTAAAAAAGTTAAAGATAGTAT
Organism: Carcharodon carcharias; assembly: GCF_017639515.1. Taxonomy (NCBI): domain Eukaryota; kingdom Metazoa; phylum Chordata; class Chondrichthyes; order Lamniformes; family Lamnidae; genus Carcharodon; species Carcharodon carcharias. Next base: position 12,996,643 of record NC_054468.1, on the reverse strand, counting down.
CAAACTTAAAAAATATATCATTGCTCAAAGGCAGGTGACAGGTCAGAAGATTTGGCAGAATATAGAGAACAGGAAAAAATGACTAAAATATTAATAAGAAGGGAAAATAGAGTGCGAGAGAACACTATTTAGGAATAGAAAGATAGATAGTAAGTGTTTCTATAGATATTTAAAAAGGAAAAGAGTTAAAAAGTAGGCATTGGTCCTATAGAAAGTGAGTCTGGGGGAACAATAATGGAAAATAAGGTCTTTGCATTGGTCTTCACTATAGAGGATACAAGTAACATCCCAGAAATTATTGTAAATCAGGAATTAGAAGGGAGGGAGGAAATCAGGAAAATTACAACCATCAGGGAAGTGGTACTTAGGAAATTGTTGGAGCTGCGGGATGAAAGTCAAAACAGGCAGAGTTAGCATGGTTTTGTGAAAGGGAACTCATGTTTAACCAATTTATTGGAGTTCTTTGAAGGAGTCACATGTTCTGTGGAAAAAGGGGAATGGGTGGATGTACTGTACTTAGATTTCCAGAAGGCATTTGATAAGATGCCACGTTAAGTGTTATTGTGGAAAATAAAAGTTCATGGTGTAGGGGGCAACATATTGGCATGGAAAGAAGATTAGCTAGCCAACAGGAAACAGAGAGTAGAAATAACTGGGTCTTTCTCTGGTTGGTAGGATGTAATGAGTGGTGTGCCACAGGGATCAGTGCTTGGGCCTCAACTTTTTACAATTTATATAAATGACTTGGATGAAGGGATCGAATGTATGGTGGCTGAATTTGCTGATCATGCAAAGATAGATAGGAAAGTAAGCTGTAAAGAGGATGTAAGGAGGCTACAAAGGGACATGGATAGGTTAAGTGAGTGAGCAATGATTTGGCAAATGGAGTATAACGTGGGTAAATGTGAAACTGCCTATCTTAGAAGGAAGAATATGAAGAAGCTTATTATCTAAATGGCGAGACACTGCAGAGCTCTGAGATGCAGAGGGATCTGGGGGTCCCGCGAAAAGCTAATATGCAGGAACAGCCAGTAATTAGGAATTCTAGTAGGATGCTATTATTTAATGCGAGGGGAATTGAATACAAAGGTAGGGAGGTTATGCTTCAGTTGTACAGGACACCGGTGAGAGCACATCTGGAGTGCTGTGTACAGTATTGGTCTCCTTATTTAAGAAGGATGTAAATGCATTAGGACGCAGCTTAGAGAAGGTTTACTATGCTAATACCAGGAATCGGTGGGTTGCCTAATGAGGAAAGGTTGGACAAGTTAATTTTGTATCCAATGGAGTTTAGAAGAGAAGGAGGTGATTTGATTGAAACCTTTAAGATCCTGAGATGTCTTGACAGGGTAGATGTGGAGAGCATATTTCCTCTTGGGGGAGAATATAGGACTAGAGGTCACTGTTTGAAACTAAGGGGTCGCACATTTAACACAGAGTAAAAGAGAATTTTTCCCCTCGGATGCTCTTGAGTCTTTGGAATTCCCTTCCTCAAAAGGCAGTGGAAGCAGAGTCTTTGAATATCTTTAAAGCAGAGGTGGACAGATTCTTGATAAACAAGGGGGTAAGAGGTTATTGGGGGTAGGCAGGAGGGCGCAATTAAATCATATTGAATGGTAGAGAATACACAAGAGGCTGAGTGACCCACTCCTGCTCCTAATTCATATGATTGTCTGTACCGCCATTTTCACTTTGACTTGGTCAACACCATTGCCTTGGTAGAGTCAAGCCCTTTCTTCCATGTGTACATTTCCAAGGTTGCTAATCTGACCAACCCCTCTTTTTACCAGATTTTCACTATTTATATTTGATAACTGTTACAGTTGCTTATTACTTCTCTCAGTCTAAGGGCTACTTGCATGTTTTAACCCATTACTATATCTCACACATTAGAGTCATCCACCTTTAATTATGTAATTATGATTGTAATCATAGATGTATTCTCAATCCACAGGTGAACATAAACATGTTATTACACCTACCCACAGTTCAGACGTGAAGCGCTTTCATTCATCTGGAATCATTATCACCCAAGTAAAGATAATTTATGGGTTGTCCTGGAGGTCATCAACAAACGTGTGCAACTCAAATGTCTCACATGATCTAGCAAATTATATCTTGCATTTTGGAAGGTAGCACTTTAGTTCATTCACATGGGAAGAATAATGAAAGTGATCTAAAATTCCAACATTCATTGGATCTACTTGCCTTTCAGGGAATCGTATATTTTGATTAACCTTGCGATGTTTAAGGTAATAAATATATTACTTCAGCTGTGGTTTACTAGTGAAATAAGCATTGAAAGGGCATTCTTTTTTGGCAAAGAAGAAAGAGGCCGATTTCTAAGAAGACTAATATTCTTTTGACGATATCATTTCTATATATATATATATATATATATATAGAGCCTTTCATGACTGCAGTGGGCCCCAAAGTGCTTTACAGCCAGTGAAGCACTTCTGAGGTGTTGTAATGTTGAAAAATGGCAATTAATGCCCAGGGTTCACAAAAAATAATGCGATAATGGCCAGATGAGCTGTTCTTGAGTGTTGACTGTGGAGTAAATGTTGGCCGGCTCAGCCTTTGAATTGTGTCAGAGTTCACCCTTGAGCGTAGGCAAAGCCTCGCTTTATAATTTTTTTATTCGTTCATGGAATGTGGTATCGCTGGCTAGGCCAGCATTTATTGCCCATCCCTAAGTGCCCTTGTTCAGAGGGCATTTATGAGCCAACCACATTGCTGTGGGTCTGGAGTCACATGTAGGCCAGACCTGGTAAGGACAGCAGATTTTCTTCCCTTAAGGGCATTAGTGAACCAAACCATCAGCAATGGTTTCATCGTCATCATTAGACTTCTAACTCCAGACTTTTATTGAATTCAAATTCCACGATTTGTCATGGCGGGATTTGAATCTGGATCCCCAGAGCATTGCCCCGGGTCTCTGGAATACTAGTGCCGTGACAATGCCACCGCCTCTCCTCTGATGGAAGGATAATGAACCAATATGTATGAGATGTAGTCACATATAAACCTGAAACAAATAGTTTGTATGCAACATATTCTACAACTGTTTCACCTGTGTTATTCACTTTCCTGACTGAATCTGTATGAAAGGACTTTTATCATCTAGATTCCCCATTTTGCAATAAATGTACTTATTATATTCACATATCACTAAAATGCTGTGCAGATATGTAATCTACTTCAGCTGCTTTACCCTAACACAGATAAACACACTCAAAGAAGTTTAAATTAGTTTAATGAGCGATGTCAACATGGACATTTAGACATGAATTGTTTTGCAGTATTAACTTTTGATTTGTAGGATTGGGTTCTGGATAAGATAATTTGACATCGCTATATTTAGCAGGAACAAATGATACACACACCTGAAGAGAACTCATCATGGAAATTGTATGTGCAGGTTCAAATTTTAAAATTAAAACTGAAGTTGTTGGCATCGTGCCAAAAGCCAGAGTTCTACTTAGCTTCCCCAGGCAAAAATGGGGAAAAAAATGATGCATTATTCTCTAGAGGGATTTTATCCACACATATTGTTTACATTCATTTTGTTTCATATTCGGCTTATTACCCAGCACACCCAATGGTGATCTGAAAAGTGTATAAAGGCCTACAATTATCTCTGAGTTGAAGAAGACTTCCATGGTGAGGACAATTTAATGTTACTCATTAAAAAACATTGCAATGCATCATATTTAGCTTTGTTTTATATTTGCTGTTGTAACAGCAACTAACAAACCAAGCTGCCAACTTCAAGGAAATTTTGACTTACCAAGTATCAGTAAAATCGGGGATGTCATCCTTGGCGGAATGTTTCATGTTCATTCGCAGACTTGAAAGGATTCGGCATTTTGAACAAACTCCAAGGCAAAAAAAATGCAATGGGTTAGTCCACCTCTCTTGTGTGTGACTGCTTGTTGTTATATATTTAAACCAATATTGTTGTTAATGGTGATGATTAAAACCATCTGCCTTAAGATTGAGTTTGAAGGTGGAGGGAGTGAATGCTTGTGGATGGGGTGCCAATCAAGTGGGCTGCTTTGTCCTGGATGATGTCAAGCTTCTTGAGTGTTATTGGAGCTACACTTTACCAGGCATGTGGGCAGTATTCCATCACACTCCTGACTTGTGTCTTGTCGATGGTAGGCAATTTTTAGGGAGTCAGGAGGTGAGATACTCACCTCAGGATTCCTAGGCTCTGACCTGCTCTTGCAGTCACAACATTTATATGACTAGTCCAGCCTGGTTCAGGTCAATGATAACCTCTCGGATGTTGATCTCCTAGATGGTACAATCACGGGTTTGGAAAGTACTATTGAAAGCGGCTTGCAATCCATCTTATAGATGGTGCAAACTCTGCCATAGCGCATTTTGTGGAGTGATTGAATGTTTAAGGTGATGGATGGAGAGCCAATAAGCTGGCTGTTTTGTACCGATGGTGTCGAGGCTCTTGAGTGTTGTTGGAGCTGCACTCATCCAGGCAATTGGCGAGGGTTCTATCACACACCCGATTTGTGCCTTGTAGATGGTGGACGTTGCATGTTATTAACTTTATTTGATTGCAAAGTCCTGAATCAGGCATTTTATTTTAAAGAAAAGTTGAATACGGCCGATGCTCGAAATCAGAAATGCCTTTAGGTCATCGACCTGGGACGTAAAATGTGTTTCTCTCTCCACAGATCCTGACTTGCTGAGTTTTCCCAGCATTTCCTGATTTTATATCTTATTTTAAACTATTTATTTACCTGGTTTTATTTCTCTTGATCTTGTCACAGCACCCGAATATTTAATGCTTTCAAACCTACAGTTTTAAAAAAAGCAAATAACAGGACAGGGTCCCAGGACCAAAGGTCGTTTTGAGTTGGGTTTGCTGATTCTAAGAAGAACGTCGTTCATAGCGTTATAACTAACTCTGAGGATCTTTGAGATAGGAATGGATAACGAGCCACTTATACGACCATTGATAGATGTTGACTAGTCTCCTTGGTGCAATGTCACAGCGTGTGGGTGTAGGATGAGAATCAAATTCTGCTTCTATGTGATTCTCCCAGCAACCTGGCAAGATTCAATGTCTTGGTAACCGCATGAAGAAATAACATTGACAGCAGATATTGGAGCGCTGCTCTTGAAAGTGGAAGGTTACCTGAAGAGGGTTTGTACTTTCTGGAAATAAGCGAATAAAATGCGATGCAACGAGTAGGCTAAGCTATCAGCTACACGCCGTATTAGCAGTATTTCTTAAATCTTTTTCATTGTGAAATATAAAAATGCGCGCATGTACATTGTGAATGGTAAACTGCAGAAGTGCTCACTAATAGATTTCTTCCAAGATATTGAGGGCACAGAACATTAATTGACTTCTGGATGCCCTATAATTTAGCGTAGCAAAACTCGATATCCAACTTTTGTTTTGTGAACCCCTCATATAATATAAAAATGGAAGACATGGAAAAAATGAAAAAAAGTTCGCAGGTCCAATCCACAGCCCCATCCACCACAGGTGGGGCAAGGATGTAGGTCCAAACCCACTCCAGCCAGAAGGAGAATCAAACTCCTTGCTATTGCTACCGATTCAGCCGGCCCCCCTCCCCCCTAAAGATGTCCACAGCCACTGCTGTGGCAATATGCACTTTTACATGTTGCAGCCCGGAACAATGTGTAGTGATAGTACAGATTCCAATTTCATTCCATCATGTGGCTGACCAGGAATCCCTCCCGCTCTAACCGCCTGCAACTGGCGTATGTTGGAAGGATTGACAAGTTAATACTCAACTTGTTATGAACACTCCTTCGTTGGACCATCATATCCTGGAGGAGGACTTGAACCCGGAGATGCTGATTCAGGGCAAAGCAGCTACCCAGTGCGGCACAAAACCTCTTGCTAATAATTTTGCTCCCTAGATTCAATGTGTTTTTTTCCATTTCAGTGCTTGGTTCCGGTGCAATCAGCTATTTGGACGTATCTTTCTTTATACTCGTTATAAACACAGAGCATTCTGAAGTTCACTTAGGCTGTTTCTTACATGAATTTATGTCGGTCAATGACAATGCATATTTATGTTTCTGTATCTAATTATCCAGGCACTCAGATGCCTATCTACCTGCCTCTCTATCTCTCTGCCACTCTATCACTATAAAAGAAAAAAACATGCAGAACAATCAGCATTTTTGGAGGAAAAGCACAGGTCTATTTTTCTAGCATGGTTCTTCAGAACTAGACAAGATTTGAAAGCGAGCACGCATTATAACAGATTAAGAAACGAATGGTGGACACGGACACCTCCGCGTACATCAAGAAGCTAATTTGTTGCAGAATTTGCAAACTGCTTGAAGGAAAAACAGGAGAGATATTTCACTAACAGAAACTATCATCTTAGATAGGTAAGAGAGAGAAAAAAAGTGAGGTGAATTTAAAATGTTGAGGAGCACGAATTTAAAATGTTGAGAGAAAAAAACAAGTCAACTCAACTAAATTCTATTTCTTAATAAGAATAAGTTCTACCCTGATGAGAAACTTAATTCTTCGGATAATTAAGGGTACATCGTAGTTCACAACCAGAGGCTTAAGCTAAGCAGGAAATGTTTACAAGATCACTTGCAGTACCAACGAAAAGGGTTAATTAAAAGAATGAAAAGAAAACACTTTTATGACTAAGCTCCTATTTCCATGTATGTATTCAGTGTTCAAATAGAAAAATGAAACACATGGCACCAAACTAAAATATAGCGGATTAATAAATGAAGTCAAACATGCAAGAGAGAACTAAAATAACTTTCGGTTTGAAGAAGAAAAGGTAAGTCAGAAAAAGTGGAAAACAGAAGGGAAGTCGGTCATTTTTAAATCAGAAATTTATTGAAATGCTAGTAACCGTAATAGATGCCCTGACTGAAAGAGTGTTCGACTTTACAGCATGTGGAACTTTTTTCCAGTGTCTTTGCGTTTTACTTATGTAGAAGACCTATCGAATACAGTTTTTAACATGAAATGTTCAATAAAGAAATATGGACGACCTTTTTGACGATTTTACTATTCACATGTACATTAAAGTATACTTTACACTATTCACGTTACTTAAAGCTGCTTAAGTACATAATCTAATTGTTAGCAATCTGTTTTTTGTAAAATGCTGCAACTAAACTCATAAGTAATGAGGTTACTGCGTAGATTACACCTAACATTAGGCAGGTATCAAGATCTCCTGTACACGCTTGCCAACATAAACTTTGTATTCTATAGTTTTGATTTCGGATCTTATCGCCTTGTGCAGACGGTGATCTTTGCCATAGAAGAGATAAATAGAAGCCGTTCCTTAATTCCGAGTATTACAATTGGCTATAACATTCTCGATGACTGTGCTTCATCGACAACCGCCACGCAGGCAGCTCTGACTCTTGTTAATGGAAGGGAAGGAATGATTTCTGCCAGTGATTGTAAAGGTCTTCCCAATGTCTTGGCGATAACTGGGGGCGGCGGATCCTCCCAATCCATCGCAATATCGAGGACTATCGGTCCGTTTAGAATGCCACTGGTAAAGTAGGCGTGTAATGGGATTATTCTGCACCAAGCATATATGTCTCGTTGCATAATATTCATTCAGTGTTAGTGCGAGGAAACAACAAGCCATGTGTATCGTTGATATGTTACATGCGTTGAATGTCTTAAAGAGTAAAATGATTTTATATTTTATTGTACTTCAGTATTTATTGATTTTATGAGGTAATGCAACCAAACACGAAAGCTAATTGTTATTTATTTTAATTGCAACTTCAATGTAATTGGGTACAATAAGACGCTCGTAAAACCGGCAAAGTTTCTTATCTTTTTTACATGCTGTATTACATTCTTTCGTCTTTATTTTCTTTGATTTTGATTTCTATTATGTATGGCTTATTTGTGTTTTTTAACACCAACAGATTAGTTACTTTTTCACGTGTGCGTGCCTCAGTAATAGACAGGAACACCCGGCTTTTTATAGAACAATACCAAGTGATTACTATCAGTCCAAACTTTTGGCTCAGCTTGTTAAAAAGTTTGGATGGACGTGGATCGGAGCCGTTAGGAGCAACAATGACTACGGGTAATTTTGGAATGGAAGCTTTTATGGAAGACATTGAAAAACTAGGAATTTGCCTGGCTTTCTCAAAATCGTTTTCGAGAACCGACCAGCAGGAGAAAGTAACAGAGATTGTTCAAGTTATCAAAAAGTCAACAACAAACGTAGTTGTCGTCTTTTCAGCCAAAAGAGAAATGCGGATTTTGTTGAGAGAAATTGTATGTCAAAACATGACGGGTATACAGTGGATAGGAAGTGAGGTTTGGGTTACAGGGCTTACTCCAGAGGAAAGTACCAATTGGGACAATAGGACCTGCCATCCATATGGCAGAAGTGTTGGGATTGCGAGACTTTCTTCTTCAGGTTCGCCCAGCTACACTGTCCGAACACAGTTTGGTGAAGGAATTTTGGGAAATAACTTTCAACTGCTCTCTACTGTCAGAAAACGAACTTGAGTCAAATGCTGCTCCTGAAAATCCTCAGTGTACAGGTAATGAATCGCTACACCGAATAAACAATGCCTATTCTGATATAACCATGGATGGGAGTTCCTATAACGTATATAAAACAGTCTATGTCTTCGCCCATGCAGTGCACGATATGCTTGCCTGTGAAGATGGAAAAGGGCTGTTTACAAATGGCACTTGTGTGCACCTTTCTACTTATGAACAGTGCCAGGTAAGAGAAGCAAATGTAAAAAAAATGAACGAATTTATAGAAAAAGCCCTTTACTTGATAAATCCCTTTATTAGGTTGATCACGAGCTCTCAATAAGAAGTTTGACTATTGTTACCTAGGCCAATTCAGTTAAATTGCACTCAGCAATATCCAGAGGAGTAAAGAAAAGATTATCTCTCGAGTTTATGGAGCAATTCCACCCCTCTAAATATGCTTTACTGTCTGGTTTGAGGCGGGGGAGTCTCTGCTCTTCGTGATTATCGCAGTGACTTAATATTTGCATCGGATGACCTGAAATGCCCACGACATTGCATTCCATCCATACTGGATTTTTCCTAAGCCTGAGACTCTTTTATCTACAATACCCGTTTTACAGTTTGAACTGGTGGCCTTATGATTTCGAGGCACCGATGGAACCATTTCAGTCAAATTGAAAAATAAGTAGCAGAGGCGATGGAGAGTCGATGGAATCGTCCTCGAAGCTAGAAAGGCGAATGTCAGGAACCAATCTGGATGCCTGACCGGGTTGGGGGCTCTTTGCTGTAGAAAAGATCAAATTGAAGGGGGGAGCTTGTGGAGGTCCTATGATTACGAAATGAATAAATAGGAAGACAGTTATGATTGTTGGAGGTCAGTCAGATCAGATACAGGACATCACTGCAGGAGTTCTTCAGGGAACTGTCCTAGGCCCAAACATATTTAGCTTCTTCATTAATGACCATCCTCATCATAAGGGCAGAGGTGGGGATATTTGCTGATGATTGCTCAGTGTTCAGCACCAATCGCGATTCCTCAGATACTGAAGCAGTCCATGTCCAAATGCAGCAAGACCTGGACAATATCCAGGCTTGGGCTGACAAATAGTAAGTAGCATTTGCACCATACAAGTGCCAGGCAATGACCATCTCCAACAAGAGAAAATCTAACCATCGTACCTTGACATTCTGTAGTATTATCATCGCTAAATCCACCAATAACAACACCTTGGGGGTTGACCAGAAACTGAACTGGCTTAGCTATATAAATACTGTGGCTACAAGAGCGGATCAGAGGCTAGGAATCCTGTGGGGAGTAACTGACCTCCTGACTCCCCAAAGCCTGTCCACCATCTACAAAGCACAAATCATTAATGCGATGGAATACTCTCCATTCACCTGGATGAGTGCAACAACACTCTAGAAGCTTGACACCATCCAGGACAAAACAGCCCACTTGATTGGCACCCCATCCACAAACATTCACTCCCTTTACCACTGATGAACAGTAGCAGCAGTGTGCAGCATCTACCAGGTGAACTGCAGAAACTCACCAAACCTCTTTCAAACCTATGACCACTACCATCTAGAAGGATAAGGGAAATGCATGGGAACCCAGCATTAGAAGTTACCCTCCAAGCCGCTCACCATCCTGACTTGGAAATACATCACCGTTCCTTCACTGTGGCTGGGTCAAAATCCTGGAACTCCCTTCCTAACAGCACTGTGGGTACATCTACACCATGTGGACTGCAGTGGTTCAAGAAGGCAGCCCACCACCACATTCTCAAGGGCAATTAGGGATGGGCAATAAATGCTAGCCTAGCCAGCGATGCCCACATCCCATGAATGAATAATTAAAAAAAGTTTGTGCTAGAGAAAACATTTTTTAAACTTGTGGAGCAGTCAAAAATTAGAGGGGATACGATAATAATTGTTGCTAAAATGCAATCAAGAATTCAGCAGAAGCATTTTTAACCAAACTATGTATTTCAGAGGGAAGTAAATAAGCAACACAAGGGAGAAGGGAATAGAAGGATATGCTGATAAGGTTAGCCCAGGTATATGAGAGTAGGCTCGTTTTATGAAAAAAATACAGATACATCAGAAAAATATATATATAAGGGAAAAATGCTTTTGCAGGTAATAATCTTGCTTGCCAAATCTACTGGCTGTCCTTGACAATAATTTACCTTTTTAAATTCATTCATCGGGTGTGGGTTCACTGGCTGGGCCAGCATTTATTGCCCATCCCTAGTTGCCCTTGAGAAGGTAGTGGTGAGTTGCCTTCTTGAACTGCTGCAAACCATGTGGTGTAGGTACACCCACAGTGCTGCTGGGTAAGGAGTTTCAGGATTTTGACCCAGTGACAGTGAAGGAACGGCGATATATTTCCAAGTCAGGATGACGAGTGACTTGGAGGGGAAATTTCAGGTAGTGGTGTTCCCATCTACCTGCTGCTCTTGTCCTTTTAGATGGTAGTGGTCGTGGGCTTAGAAGGTGCTGTTGAATGAGCCTTAGTGAATTCCTGCAGTGCATCTTGTAGATGGTGCACACTACTGCCACTGTGCATCGGTGACGGAGGGAGTGAATGTTTGTGGATGGGATGCCAATCAAGTGCACTGCTTTGTCCTGGATAGTGTCAAGCTTCTGGAGCGCTATGGGAGCTGCACTCAACCAAGCAAGTGGGGAGTATTCCATCACACTCCTGACTTGTGTCTTGTAGATGGTGGAACAGGCTTGGGGAGTCAGGAGGCGAGGTACTTATTACACAATTCCGAGACTCTGACCTGCTCTTGTAGCCAGAGTGTTTATATCGCTAGTCCAGTTCAGTTTCTGGTCATTGGTAACCCCCAGGATGTTGATAGTGGGGGATTCAGTAATGGCAATTCCACTGAACATCAAGAGGCGATGGTTGGATTTTCTCTTGTTGGAGATGGTCATTGCCTGACACTTGTGCGGCACAAATGTTATTTGCTGCTTGTCAGCCCAAGCCTCGATATTGTCCAGGCCCTGCTGCATTTGGACATGGACCGCTTCAGTATCTGAGGAGTTGTGAATGGTGCTGAACATTGTGCAATCATTAGCGAACATTCCCACTTCTGACGTTAAGATGGAAGGGAGGTCACTGATGAAGTAGCTGAAGTTGTTTGGGCCGAGGACACTACCCTGTGGAACTCCTGCTGTGATGTTCTGGAGCTGAGATGACTAACCTCCGACGATTACAACCATCTACCCTTCTGCTAGGTGTGACTCCAACCAGCGGAGCGTTTTCCCTCTGATTCCCATTAACTCTAGTTTTGCCAGAGCTTCTGATGCCGCACTCTGTCAAATGCTGTCTTGATCTCAAGGGCAGTCACTCTCCCCTCACCTTGAGAGTTCAGCTCTTTTGTCTATGTTTGAGCTAAAGCTGTAATGAGGTCAGGAGCTGAGTAACCCTGGTGGAACCCAAACGGGGCCTCAGTGAGCCAGTTTTGCTAAGCAAGTGCCACTTATAGCACTGTTGATGACTCCTTCCATTACTTTACTGATGATCGAGAGTAGACCAATGGGGTTGTAATTGGCTGGGTTGGATTTGTCCTGCTTTTTGTGTACCTGACATATCTGGGCAGTTTTCCACATAGCCGGGTAGATGTCAGTGTTGTAGCTGTACTGGAACAGCTTGGCTATGGGAGTGGCATGTTCTGGAGCACAAGCCTTTAGTGCTATTGCTGGAATATTGTCAGGGCCCATAGCTTTTGCAGTATCCAGTGCCTTCAGCTGTTTCTTGATATCACGTGGAGTGAATCAAATGGGCCGAATTGGCATCTGTGATGCTGGGAACTGCAGGAGGAGGCGAAAATGAATCATCCACTCAGCATTTCTGGCTAAAGATTGTAGCAAATGTTTCAGCCTTGTCTTTTCCACTGATGTACTGGGCTCCTCCATCATTGCAGCTGGGGATATATGTACAGCCTCCTCCTCTAGTGAGCTGTTTAATTGTCCACCACCATTCATGACTGGATATGACAGGACTGCAGAGCTTAGATCTGATCCGTTGGTTTGTGGGATCACTTAGCCCTGTCCATCACTTGCTGCTTATGCTGTTTGGCATGCAAATAGTCCTGTGTTATAGCTTCACCAGGTTTACACCTCATTTTTAGGTGTGCCTGGTGCTGCTCCTTGCATGCCCTCCTGCACTCTTCATTGAACCACGGTTGATCCCCTGGCTTGATGGTAATGGTAGAGTGGGGTATATGCTGGGCCATGAGGTTACAGATTGTGTTCGAGTACAATTCTGCTGCTGCTGGTGGCCCACAGTGCCTAATGGATGCCCAGTGTCAAGTTGCTAGATCTGTTTAAAATCCATCCCACTTAGTGCAGTGGTAGTGCCACACAACACGTTGAAGACAGGACTTCATCTCCACAATAGCTGTGCAGTGGTCACTCCTGCTGATACTGTCATGGACAGATGCATCTGTGGCAGGCAGGTTGGTGAGGATGAGGTCAAATGTGCTTTTCCCTCTTGTCGGTCCCTCACCACCTGCTGTAGATCTAGTCCAGCCATTATGTCATTTAGCACTCAGCCATCTCGGTCAGTACTGGCGCTTCTGAGCCAATTTTGGTGCTGGACATTCAAATCTCCCACCCAGAGTACGTTCTGCGGCCTTGCCAGCCTCAGTGCTTCCTCCAAGTGGTGTTCAACATGGAGGAGCACTTGTCAAAGGAAAATCAATAGAATTACTGTAATTTCTTTTCACGTGAAGACTGGTGGCTCTGATAGTGCTTATCCTTTCTCTTTATTTTAGTTTAGTACAATTAATTCAATGAATCTAAATTCTTACCAGGGTAGGCCTGGTAGGGAAATGCATATTTGTATATTGAAATATGGAAAAACGCAAATGTCTGCCTCATTGTCAACTAAATTACCCATGTTGTTCTGTTTTGCAGCTACTTCATTACATGTAGGCAGTTAATTTTACAACCACATCTGGTGAAACGGTCTACTTTGAGTCCATCGGGGATCCAGTGGCTATATACGACTTGATGAACTGGCAAGTCAATAAAAATGGTTTCCCAGAGATTGTGAATGTTGGCTATTACGATGCCTCTGCACCTTCCGGGCAACCAATCGTTCTAAAGAAAGAAGCTATTGTGTGGAATAGCGGGAAGAACAAGGTGTGTCCAAAATCGAATCATAGAAATATACAGCACAGTCGGAGGCCATTCGGTCCGCTGTGCCTGGACTGACTTTTTGAAAAGGCAGTTGCTCTCCATCCCACACCCAGTTTTTTTGGACCATAGCCCTGTAAGTTTCTCACGCCCAAGAACCTCTCCAACTCACTTTTTAAATTACTTATGGAACATAGGGAAAGGAGTAGGCCATTTATCCCGTCATGCGTGTTGCTGCCATTCAATGAGACCATGGCTGATCTGCGACCGAGCTCAATTTATCTTTGCGCCATATCCATTAATATTTTTTGAAAACAAATGTCTATCAATGTCAGGTTTTAAAAGTTAACAGTTGATCTAGCATCAATTTTCCTTTATGGAAGAACGTTCTAAACTTCTGCCATATTATGTGTAGGAGTGTTCCCTAATTTCACTGTTGTCTTAGAGTTTAACCAATTCACTATTCATGCCAATAGTTTGCCCGCAATTCCACTCCACTATTTCATTGGCAATTAATAACAATTTTAATTTGTCCAGTGCCATTCGGGAATATATAGTTAATTATGTTGTACATCATTGATCAGAAATGGTAATATATTATTAATTCTGGGAAGTCTTTTCTTTAATTTGTTGGAGCTGTGAGGGTAAATATAAAAGATTTGTGACAATAACCTGAGCAGGTTTAATACTATGTTCAAACCCACCGCTCACTTCACAATACATACTTCAGATTTAGATGCCTCAACTTTGCTACATATTTTTCTTCGCTTGCATTTTAAATCCTTTGTTAAACAATACGTGATAAACTGTCAAAAAGATGGATGATGTTCCGTCAACACCACTTTCCAAATAACAAAGCTTGAAATTAGAATGTATTAATTGTGCTTTGCGTTTGATGCAACATTACATTGTATCGTCATATAAGCGTTGTTATTGTATTTTCTTCAGGTTCCACGTGCAATTTGCTCCGAGAGCTGCATCCCGGGGACATGGAAAGTCTCCAGAAAGGGGCAACCGATCTGTTGACCTCACTGAATGTGCTGACGGCGAAATCAATAATACCACAGGTATGCTTCAACCTTGAATGTCATGATTATCTTTCCAAGTCTTTCATTCAGATATCTCAAATCACTTACTTACGATTGCTACTACTTATCCTAGATGCTTTAGACTGCATTAAGTGTCCACTGGAATACTGGCCCAATCCAAACAAAGACAAATGCTCCTTAAAAGAAATTGAGTTTCTCTTTTGAACAGACCTTGGGAATTGTATTAGTGACACTCGCGTTGGTTGGAATCTGTGCAATTATAGCAATAGCTGGAGTTTTTCTTCAGTATAAAGATACACCTATTGTGAAGGCCTACAATTCCGAGCTGAGCTCCCCTCTTCTGTTCGCATTATCTCTTTGTTTCCTGTGCTCTCTTACTTTTATTGGCGAACATTCATTTTGGTCTTGTATGCTGCAACGTGTATCATTTGACATTACTTTTGTCTTATGCATTTCTTGTGTTTTGACAAAGCCTATTCTTGTACTGATGGCCTTTAAAGCAACACTTCCTAACAACAACCTGATGAGATGGTTTGGACCTACACAGCAACATTTTGGCGTATTTGGCCTCACATTTATTCAAGCTTTCATATGCACTATACGGCTAAGTATAGCGCCACCATTTCCAATGAAAAACACAAGCTATTACAGGGAAATTACTATTTTGGAATGTCATGTGGGGTCCACAAAAGCCTTTTATTGTGTGTCGGGTTACATTGCAATCCTGTTCTGTGTTTGCTTTGTTCTTGCATTTTTAGCCTGGAAACTGCCCGATAATTCCAACGAGGCCCAACGTATAACGTTTAGTATGCTTATCTTCTGTGTTGTTTGGATAGCGTTCATTGTAGCCTACGTGAGCTCTCCGGGGAAATATACTGTAGCTGTAGAAGTAATTGCAATTTTAGCATTCAGTTTTGCTTTACGTATTTTCGTTCCTAAACCTGTCATGATACTATTTAAACCAGAGACAAACACGAGAAAGCATGTGATGTCCAAGGTGCCTTCATAAATCTGTAAATGGTTGAACGTTTGAATAATTTACTGAACTTTCCAATACGATTAAAATACATTCTGTTGTCTGTGATTTCATGATGCTATACATTATGCTGGTGTGCAGCCCAGCACTAAGCACCCTGCTGAATGGCTGCACGCCTCAGAAGGAGGCCTCTGTTCGTGCAAGGCTAGCACCTTTTAAAGGCAACCTGAACCTTTTAATTGCTAGGTACATTTTGGCCCATGATAGTATTGGAATTGGTTAAAGGAGAGTTTATGACCAGAAAGAGGATCAGAAATGGCACAAGATGCCTGAGAACATGTTCCAAGACCATTCGATGCAGCACCAGAAGCCGTGCTGCCGAAGGTTTACAGGAGGAGGGAGGTCCTCTTCCTGCATGTCCCAGAAAGCTGCCAGACAAACACCACAAAGGCAGTGGAAACAGATAGCTGCCATGGTTAGTTCATAGCTGCTAGCTCCGTGCTGCAAGAAGTTAAATGATTCACTTAAGTGATCATGGTCATTCAATGCAACTTCAAATGCCAAATCATGGCAAATGAATCACCAGCCTGACGTGCTATTCACCACTCCCCGTCAGTCAGCAGCAATGACTGATATCAAGCACGACTCATAACTAACAATATGATAAAAGCAAAATACTGTGGATGCTGGAAATCTGAAATAAAAACAGAAAATGCTGGAAAAACTTAGCAGGTCTGACAGCATCTGCGGAGAGATCTCTGCTTTTCTGTTTTTGTTTCATAACTAATATTCATAGCTTTGCCTCATCCTAACACATTTAGCACTGCTCCAAGCCTTACAATCACGTGTGACAGTTTTACACACTGAAAGCTACTCAACTACATTCTGAAGCACAGGACTTTTGTTATTCATTCATGGGGTGTGGAAGTCTCTTGCTAGGCCAGCATTTATTGCCTATCCCGAATTGCTCTTGAGAAGGTGGTGCTGAGCCTCCACTTGAACCACTGCAGTCCATGGATATATTTCCAAGTCATGATGGTAAGTGTCTTGGAGGGGATCTTGCAGGTGGTGGTAGCCCCATATGTCTGCTGCCCTTGTCCTTCTAGACAGTAGAGGTTGCAGGTTTGGAAGGTACTGTCTAAGAAGCCTTGGTGAGTTCCTGCAGTGCATCTTGTAGATGGTACACACTACTGCCATTATATGTCGGTGGTGGAGGGAGTGAATGTTTGTGGATGTGGTGCCAATCAAGGGAGCTGCTTTGTCCTGGATTGTGTCAAGCTTCTTGAGTGTTGTTGGAGCTGCACTCATCCAGGCAAGTGGGAAGTATTCCATCACACTTCTGACGTGCTTGAATATGCTGAGCATGGTTTGGGGAGTCTTGGGGTGAGTTACTCGCTGCAGGATTCCTGGCCTCTAACATTCTCTTGTAGCCACAGTATTTATTTGCCTAATCCAGTACAGTTTCTGGTCAATGGTAACCTGCAGGATGTTGATAGTGGGGGATTCAGTGATGGTAATGCCATTGATTGTTAATTGTGGATGGCTAGATTGCCTCTTATTGCAGATAGTCATTGCCTGGCTTTTTAAAAATTCATTTATTGGATGTGGGCATCGCTGGCTAGGCCAGCTTTAATCGCCTTTTACAAATTGCTGTTGGGAAAGTGGTGATGAACTGCCTTCTTGAACCGCTGCAGTCCCTGTGGTGTAGGTACATCACAGTGCTGTTAGAGAGGGAGTTCCAGGATTTTGAGTTGTGTGGCACAAAAGTAACTAGCCACTTGTCAGCCCAGGACTGGATATTGTCTACGTACAAATGCTACCTTTGTACATGGACTGCTTCAGTATCTGAAGAGCCAAAAATTGTGCTGAACATTGTGCAATCATCAGCAAACATCTCCACTTCTGACCTTATGATGGAGAGAAGGCCATTGATGAAGATGGTTCAGTCTAGGACGCTACCCTAAAGAACGCCTGAGGTGATGTCCTGGAACTGAGATGATTGACCTCCAACAATCGCAACCATCTTCCTTTGTGCTAGGTATGGCTCTAACAAACGAAGAGTTTTCCCCCTGAGTCCCATTGACTCCAGTTTTGATAGCGCTCATTGATGCCACAGTCAGTCAAATGCTGCCTTGATGTCAAAGGCAGTTACTCTCACCTCACCTTTGGAATTTAGCTCTCTTGTCCATGTCTGAACCAAGGCTGTAATGAGGTCAGGAGCTGAGTGAGCCTGGTGTAACCCAAACTCAGCATCAGTGAGCAGGTTATTGCTAAGCAAGTGCCACCTGATAGCACTGTTGAAAACCCCTTCCATCACTCTACTGATGATTCAGAGTAGACTGATCGGGCGGAAATTACCCAGGTTAGATTTGTCCTGCCCTTTGAGTCCAGGATATATGGGCAATTTTCTACAATGCTGGATAGATGCCAGTGTTGTAGCCATACTGGAATAGCTTGGCTAGACGCATTGCAACTTTTGGAGCACAAATCTTCAGTCATATTGCCAGGATATTGTCAGGGCCCATAGTATTTGCAGCACCCAGTGCCTTCAGCCATTTCTTGATATCACATGGAGTGAACGGAATTGGTTGAAAACTGGCACCTGTAATTCTGGGGAACCTCAGGAGGAGGCCAAAATGTATCATACACTCAGCACTTTTGGCTAAAGATTGCAGCAAATGCTTCAGCCTTGTCTTTTGCACTGAATTGCTGGCATCCCCCATCATTGAGGATGGGGATATTTGAGGAGCTTTCTCATCCAGTGAGTTGTTTAATTGTCCACCACCATTTACAAATGGATGTGGCATGACTGCAGGGCTTAGATCTGATCCATTGGTTGTGGGATCACTTACCTCCGGCTATTGCTTGCTGCTCTTGCTGTTTGGCATTTAAGTAGCCCTGTGTTGTAGCTTCACCTGGTCGACACCTCATTCTTAGATATGGCTGGTGCTGCTCCTGGCATGTCCTCTGTATTCTTCTTTGTATCAGGATTTATTAACTGGCTTGGTGATAATGGTAGAGTGGGGGGTAGCCGGGCCAGGAGGTTACATATTGTGATTGAGCGCAATTCTGCCACGGCTGATGGCCCACAGTGCCTCATGGTTGTCCAGTATTGATCTGTCGAAATCTATCCCATCTAGCATAGTGGTCGTGCCACATAACATGATGGAGGATATTATCAATGAGAAGGTGGGACTTCGTCTCCACAATGACTGTGTGGTGGTCACTGCTTCTGATGCTGTCATGGACAGATGCATCTGTAGCAGGCAGTTGGTAAGGATGAGGTCAAATATGTTTTTGCCTCTTGTTGATTCCCTCACTATCCGTGGCAGACCCAGTCTAGCAGTTATGTCCTTTAGGAGCGTGCCAGCTCTGTCAGTAGTGGTGCTACTGAGCCACTCTTGGTGCTGGGCACTGAAGACCCCACCCAGAGTACATTCTGTGCCCTTGCCACCCTCACCCCTTCCTCAGTTCTGATCCAACAGCTGCGGATCGGTGGGAGAGGGGGCACGGGGTGTGGGAGGCGGGGTGGGTGGGTGGGGGTGGTGGGGGTTGGGGGTTTGGAACATGGTAATGAACAGGAGGTTTCGTTGCCCGTGAATGACTTGATGCCATGTACTTTCATGGGTTGCGAGTCGGTGTTGAGGACTCCCAGGGCAATTCCCACCCGACTATATACCACTGTGCTGCCCCATCTGCTGGGTCTGTCCTGCTGGTGGCACAGGACATACCCAGTGACCAAGATGGTGGTGCCTGGGACATTTTATGTAACTTCTGATTCCGTGAGTGTGACTATCTGAGGCTGTTGCTTGTTTAGTCTGTGAGACAGCTGACCCAATTTTGGCACACCTCCCAGATATTAGTAAGGGGGACTTTGCAAGGTCAACAGGGCTGAGTTTGCCATTGTTGTTTCCAGCCCCTAGATCGATGCCCGGTAATCCAAACCCATTGCATCACACTTACATACACAGTTGCTTCTGACTTTCAGGACAATGTGGCTATAATCAGAGGCAGCAGCACCTATCCACTGGAGGCAGGCTTGACTGCATATCCTTATCTGAATGCAGGAGATGGTGCTGGCCAGCATCGGCTAGGCCGTGACTGAGATTGGGGTGTGCAGCCTGGCTGAAACCATAGAGGATGACTGTATGTTCCTACCTAATCCACCTTCTCACATTCCCACCCCCCCTCACAATCTCTTGTGCTTTACATGCTGCAGGTGGTGTCAGCGTGCAGCTCTGTTTACCCTTCCCCTCCCACACCAGTTCCTTATCCCAACTCCACAATTTCCCTCCTCTTTTTGAATACCCAAGATGATGCCCCTGGTCAAGCTGAGATAATTGCACTGCACACACTTTAGAGGTTAGCATTGAGGTGAGATCTGGACGTGGCAAGTCATTGGCCATGACTGGTTTGCAACCAGGGTCATGAAATCTTATCTTGTTGCAATGCAAGCCCAACTGCTGTTGTGCTGCCTCAGGCTGCTGCCATTAGAGCTGCAGGGTTTCACAGCTTCACAGCAATGTGTTCCAGAAGATTACCAGGATTCCTGCCATGGAACACAAATATGTTGCCCTCTCTCATGGTGACAACATTTGACTGCTCACCACTGCCATTGCACCACAATCCTGGCTGTTTCCAGACAAGACTGCTATTATGTGTGCCATAGCTCAGTACCAAGCCATGAATTTTAGTCCTTGAATTGCTCGAGTGTGTCTTCAGGTCCAGGTGCAGTCTAAGCTGCGGCCACTCAGATAACACTTCATAAGAGTCCTAACCCAGACATAGATAATTACATGTTGGGCCCTAGAGGAATGCAGGAGGGTTATTAATTGACATTTGCGTGGATTATACAGTTTGTTGGATAAAATTGCTTTAGAGTGGTTACTTTGTGATGGTTTTCATTTCAGGATCTTGGCCATGATTACAATGTGATGGTACATAACAAAGGAATGGTAAGGTGTGCAATTGTTGTGGAGTAGTGTTTTGGTGCTTTGTTCAATGGAACTGTAGCTGAATGAGGCGATCACAGATACCTGCCTGGAAAGGCGAGTATGCTTCTCGCCTCTTCTCTTCTTCCTGTTCCCCCTTTTCATGCTCTTCTTCCTCCACCTTCTGTTCCTGAGCTACTTTCCATATCCCTGCTGCAAGAACTGTGGCATCATAATGATCAGTTTGTGATGTATACAGAAGGCCAGTACAAATCGTGACACATGCTCGAGCAAATACTGGAAATTGCCTTCAGGGCAGGCCAGGCAGCAAAGCCGTTGCTTGTGCACTTAAGTGACCTGCTCTACGGTGATTCCGAGAATGGCAGCATAGCTCTCCGTTTGGTATGCTGGTCATGTGTGGTGGGGTTTTAGAGAGGAGTCATGACCAAGTTGTTAAGCAGGCACACCTTGTCTCACAGATGCCACCCTCTGGTTTGATGTGGTGCTTCAACCACAGAGAGGACAGCTGACGAGGCCAGAATGGAAGCATCATAACTGCCTCAGGCATTTATTAATGTAATGTGCTGCATGTGGTCCAATCCAAATGTACATTGAAAGAATGGTGACTTTTTCCCTTGTACATCTCAGCATTTACAAGCAGCACTTGCAAAGTTACAGTTGTGCACTCTACACCAGGGGAAGCCAAATATCCTGACAAAGCCAAGGACATGATTCATAAGCCTGTCTCTGGTCAGAGTGAACAGAATAGATTGAGAAAGAACCTTTGAAGCCAAGCCAAAGGCTTCTAAAACAACGCTGGAGTGCTGTTTTGGGTTGCGGAATAGTGCGTATGGTGGAATTTGGTGAATGAGTGAGTTTAAGGGTTAAATTAAGGTTTGAATTCTATCTAAAGTCTAGTCTTTCTCTAATTTAGCAATTAACTAAAAGTTACTGTTAGGGTTGAAAGAAGGTGAGCTTTAGTCCAGCCTTAAAACAGGACTCATGCAGGCTCTGCTTGTGGCTGCAACTAGTTAATTATATAATTGGCTTAATCAGGTATTCATAGGCTAGGTTCAGAGAGTATAAAAGTAGACTATCTTATATTGCTGACTTTGTCTGCACCGGAGTGCTGTTTTGGGCTGTAGGAGAGTGCTTAAGTTGGAGTTTGGTGACTGATGGAGTTCGGTGAGGAGGGAGGAGATGCTCCATTCCTTTATTACCTTTCCTCAGAAAGAAGAGCAGCAGCTTTGGAAAGTAGGACCTAATGAGTAAATTAGAAAAGTGTAATATTTTTAAACAAGTGGCCATTCTTGTATTCAACTGAGAAGCACCAGTGATAAGGGAAATTTAGGGCCACTATAATAAAGAAATATAAATAGTCCAAAGTAGAAAAAAGTTACCATTAGGGAAATAGAGTTAAGACATGGCAGGTCACCTCAGTCGAGCAGAATACGCGTCCTGTAATATGTGCAAAGTCATGGTTGCTACCTGTGTCCTAGCTGACCACATGTGCAGGAAGCGCTATCAGCTGCAGAAACTTGAGCTCCAGTATTCTGAGCTCGAGCGGCGGCTGGAGTCACTGCGGTGCAGCTGTGAGGCTAAGGGCTGTGTGCTTAGTAGATTCAGAGAAGTTGCCACAACGCAGTTTAAGGGCCTGGAGATAGAGAGCGAATGGGTGAACATCAGGCAGTCCTAGGGAAGTAGGCAGGTAGTGCAGAAGTCCCCTGGGGTCCCGCTCACCAAACAATTTTCTGTTTTGGAAGCTGGAGAGGGTGCTTGTCTTTCAGAGGCGTGTAGTCAGAGCCATATGCGTGGCACCATGAGTGGCTCAGCTGTACAGGAGGTGAGTAAGAAGAAAGGAAGAGCAATAGTGGTAGAAGATTCATTGGTTAGGGGAACAGAGAGGTGTTCCTGTGGCCATGGGCGTCAGTCCAGGATGGTATGTTGCCTACTTGGTCTCAGGGTCAAGGATGTGACAGAGCAGCTGCAGGACATTCTTCTGGGATAGGGTGAACAGTTTGAGGTCGTGGTCCACATTGGTATCAATATCTTAGGTAGGAAAGGGGATGTGGTGCTGCAATCAGAATTTAAGGAGCTAGGTAGAACATTAGCGAGCCGGACCTCAAATTTAGTAATCTCCAGATTACTCCCAGTGCCACATGCCAGTGAGTACAGAAATGGGGAGGATACGGCAAATGAATACAATGCTAGAAAATGGTTCAGGAGGGAGGGCTTTAGATTCCTGGGACACGGGGAGTGGCTCTGGGGGAGATGGCACCTCTGGAAGCTGGATGGGTTGCACCTGAACAGAGCCGGGACTGACTTCCTTGTTTTGCTAATGTTGTTAGGAGGGCTTTGAACTAACTCAGCAGGAGTATGGGAACCAGAAAAGAATATTAGAGAGGAATGCCAGGGTGCACAAAATACTGGGAGAAACAGATAGCAGATATAAAGAATAGTAAGTTAATATGTGGAATCGGTGTAAGGGGGAAAGTAATAAAGTCTAAATCAGGGTTACAATGCATGCATGTGACTGCATGGAGTATAGTAAATAAGGTTGGGGAGTTACAGGTGCAGATTGCCATTCGGAAATATGATATTTTGGCGATAACAGAAACCTGGCTCAAGGCAGGCAGAACTGCGTATTAAATACCCCTGGGTGCAAAGTGTTCAGAAAAGTAGGAAAGGAAGGAAATGAGGAGGGGCGGTGATATTGATTAAGTACAGCAATGTGGTGCTGGAGAAAGAGGAAGTCCAGGGTTCAAGGACAGAATCAATTTGGCTAGAGCTAAGGAACAAAAAGGGTGCAATTAATTTGCTTGTTGTAGTCTATATACTGTCAAATAGTGAGAAAGATGTAGAAGAGCAAATCTGCAGGGAAATTAGAGAGACGCAAGCATTATAGAATAGTTATAATAGGAGACTTTAATTACCCGAATGTAGACTGGGACAGTGGTAGTATAAAGAGTGGAGAGAGGCATAATTTCCTAGGTGGTGTGCAGGAAAATTTTCTATGGCAGTATTTGTTCAGTCCAACAAGTCTTGGAAATGAGGTGGGCCAAGTAGATCAAGTGTCAATGGGGGAACAATTAGGAGACAGTGATCCTTGTATTGTACATTTTAGGATGATGGTAGGAAAAGACGATAGACAATCCAGAGCAAGGATAATTAACTGGATGAGAGCTGACTTCGAAGGGGCAAGAACGGAACTGGGCCAGGTAGACTGCAATGAAAAATTGGCTGGAAACACTGTCGCTGAACAATGGGCTATACTCAAATAAGAATTGTGTTGGGCACAGTCAAGGTATATTCCATTGAAAAGGGAAGGCAGGGCAAACAAATCCAGAGCTCCCTGGATGAAAAAGGAGACATAAATTAAGAAAAAGAAGAAAAAGTGCAGGTGTCAGGTGGAAAATACAATTGAGAACTAAGAGGAAAACCAAGAAGATTCAGAGGAGAGATGAAAAAGCTTATTGGAGAAGCAAAGAGGGATTATGAGAAAAGACTGGCAGCCAACATAAAGGGGAATCCCTAAGTCATCAATAGGCATATAAATAGTAAAAGGGTGGTAAAAGGAGGAGTAGGGCCAATCAGGGACAGAAAAGAGAATTTACACGTGGATTAAGGGGCCATGGCTAAGGTATTAAATGAAAACTTTGCACCCATCTTTACCAAGGA
This sequence comes from Carcharodon carcharias, assembly GCF_017639515.1. Classification (NCBI taxonomy): domain Eukaryota; kingdom Metazoa; phylum Chordata; class Chondrichthyes; order Lamniformes; family Lamnidae; genus Carcharodon; species Carcharodon carcharias. The sequence goes on along the minus strand of NC_054468.1, from coordinate 12,972,349 downwards.
GTAGGTGCTTCTCGGCCATGGTGACAGATGAGGAAATTCTGTTACTAGGAGAGTTCAAAATTGATAAGTAGGAAGTGTTGAATAGACTGTCAGTACTTAAAGTTGACACAGCACTGGGACCAGTTGGGGTGCATCCAAGGCTTTTGAAGGAACTGAGAGTAGAAATTGCAGGGGAACTGGTCATAGCTTTTCATTCTTCCCTATACTTGGGTGAGGTGCCAGGGGACTGGAGAATAGCAAGCATTATGCCTTTGTCCAAAAAAGGTTGTAAGGATAAGCTGAACAATTACAGGCCAGTCAGCTTAAATTCAGTGGTGGGCAAGATTCTAGAAACAATTATTTGGGATAGAATTGGTAGTCACTTAGAAAAATATGGATTGATAAGGAAGGGCCGGCATGGATTTCTAAAGGTGACATCGTGTTTAACTAATTTGCTGGAGATCTTTGAAGATGTAACAGAAAAGTTCAATGAGGGTAATGCTGTTGATGTGGTTCATGGACTTTCAAAAGGCATTTGATACAGTGCCACACAACAGACTTGTGAGGAACGTTATTGCTCATGGAATAAAGGGACAGTTGCAACGTGGATAGAAAATTGGCTGAAATAAAGGAAGCAGAGAGTATCGGTCAAGGATATTTTTCGATCTGGAGGAAGGTTTGTGGTGGAGTTCCCTCGGGGTTGGTGTTGGGACCCTTGCTTTTCCTGATATATATTAATGATCCAGATCTTGGTGTGCAGAGGACAATTTCAAAGTTTGCAGGTGATTCGAAGCTTGGGAGTCTTATGAACAGTGAGGAGAGTAGTGTAGAACTTCAGAGGGGCATAGATAAGTTGGTGGAGTGGGTAGATAGGTGGTAGATGAAGTTCAATGCAGAGAAGTGTGAAGTGATGTATTTTGGTGGCAAGAAAATTGACAAACAGTATAAAATAAGTGCTGAAACTTTGAAGAGGGTGCAGGAGCAGAAAGACCTGGGTGTATGATTGCATAGATCATTGAAGGTAGCAGGACAGGTGTAGAAAGCATTTAATAAAGCATATAGTTTCCTGGGCTTTACTAAGTTGTAAGGTGACCAAGTTGTATTATTAATGATAGAGGTGATCTGCAGACACTTCTTGGGTGGAAACATTAAGTTTATTTACAAAGTAATTAACAGCAACTACACATGTGCTTTCAACTCCAACTCTATTTCTGCACTGACTGCTGTGGTGGCCCATGCTACTCTCGAATTGGTAACTACAGATCAAGTGATCTTCCTGAACAAGTATTATGCCAAAAGGTACATTACACACTGAACAAAACCATAATTACTACATTCCTCCCCCTTTAACTTGGCCATACATATTTTTTTTTACAAGTACATATTTTCTAAGATAACATAATATTTGCACTGGATAAGGAATTTACACGTTCAGTCTTTCAGGTGGTTTCCTGGTACGTGTGGGAAGTTGCAGATTCACAACTTCAGAATCCTTGTTAGGAATCTCCTTTTTCGGAGTTGCTTGAACATAAGGTGCTTTGGTGGGCACCCTCAACTCTTACAGAAACATCAGGCATGTTAGTCCTGGGGTTGGTGTCCTCAACGTAAATGCAGATCCGATTATGGTCACTCGTGGAACCAAATCTTGGTGATTTGTTTCTTTCTTCCTTAAATGGTCCACATGCTTATGGATACTATGTGCTTTATTAAATGCTCTTGCCACCTGTCCTGCCACCTTCAATGATCTATGCACATATACACTCAGGTCATTCTGCTCCAGCACCCCCTTCAAAAGTTCAGCCCTTATTTTATACCTCCAGGTGGTAAGATAGGGGTCCAGTCACTGCACTTATTTCACCCAGTAACGACTTTGGTCCTTCTCTAAAATTCTTCACGTACACTGTCTCTCCCACAGCAAATTTCCTCTGAGACTATGCCAGTCGTGTCTACTTTTCTGGCTTCCCTGCCTCCTTTCCACCTCCCCCTCTAAATTTGGCATTATTAAACTCAATCTCGTTCTGAGACGGCATTTCAACAATAACTCCGCACGTGTGACAGGTGTTGTTGTATGAGGGATAGTCCTATAATGATAAAGAAAGTGTGCTAACTTGGTTGCCAAAGAATCATCAAATAGCTTTCTCATGCCTGCATTGAAAATTTGAACCATCTTTTCAGACTGTCTGTTTGAGGAAGGTGGTATGGTACAGTTTTCACATGCGTGATACCACTGAGGCTGATAATCCATTGAAACTCAGCAAAAGTTTGCAAGAGTGATGCGGACACCATTTTGTACCCAGACAGCTCCCAAAACGTTGAATCTACCGGCACTACGAGCCTCGGATTTTGCTCCCCCAAGTCTCGAACAGCGAAAGAAAAGCAAATGCCAAGAGCAAAATGATATTAGGAGACGAAACAAAATCTTGATGAAGGAGATGGGCTATAAAGAATGTTTGAAAAGAAAATAGGGAGCTGGAGAGTTAGAGAGATATTTGGGGGTAATCCAAAAGCCCAAACGTTAATTACAAAGCTGTAGGGTGAAGTGAAAGAATGCACAGGAGGTCAGAATTGGGGAGGGATTCTACTTCGAATTGCAAAATAAAATAAATGAGATTACGAAGGTGGGGATTATAGCACATGGATAAGCATTTGCATTTTTGTTTTGCTGGGGAACTGATAGCCAAAGCAATGTTTGGTGCATTATTAAATGTGGTAACAAGAGTTTTGAGGAGCAGAAATATATGAAGGAGGACAAAAGCTCTTCCAGGACAACATTGAAATCATCATGTCTGAAGATGATGAAATAATGGGCGATGGTTTCAGCGGTAGATGAGATGATGATGGAATCTCTGGATGGCAGTGTCTTGGAGGTGAAAGGAGGCAGTACTGATGAAGGAGAGAATATGTGGACACAAACTGAACTCAGAGCCTAAGGGAATGCTATTTGGTTAGCCTGCGATAGTGGCCTGGAAAGCAGATATTTTTATGTGGTCAGTTGTTAGCTGACACTCCAGTACAGTACTGACGAGGATTGAACTCTGGGGACTCCGGTTTTCTGATGAGACCCCCTCATTGTAAAAGATCCCATGACACCTTTAGGAAGAAGAGCAGGGGAGTTACCCTTGGCGCTCTAATCAATATTTATCCGACAATCAACATCCCAAAGACGGATTATCTGGTCAATAACACATTGCAGTATGTGGGAGCCTGTTGTACATAAATTGGCTGATGTGTTTGTCACATGCCAACAGTGAGTACACGTTAAGTGCACTTCATTGTCTGTAAAGCACTCTGGAAGTTCCAGTGGTGGTAAAAGGAGCTATACAAAGACAAGTCTTCCATTTTGAACTGTAAGTATAGAAATGAAGAAGTCGTCCACCATTTAAATCACTTTCCTAAAACGAATATCGATGAGGATGGAAACAACGTGCAATTACTATCACAACATACTTAAATTGTGGGTTTTTTCTATAATAATATTATTGACCAATCTGTTCATCAAACGGACCAAAACGTTAACTTGATTGAGATAATTAGGTGTGAATCTCCAGACGGATTCTTTTCCTGGTTCAGCCTAACCATCATGCAATAGCTGCAGGAATCCTGGAAAATGTCATAAACAAATATTTACTCCTTCAGTTTTCTATTTATGAACCTTGAATTAAAATCTTGAATAGCAGGGCGCAGCTTTTAATCTCAGCCAAATACATTGTAAAGGAGATAGATAGCCATTTTACGAACATGCCATGATATTTAATAATAATGTGAGCAATTCCATTGATATAACACACAGCTCGTGGAATATCAAAATGTTTGTTTGTAACAGTGGTTGCTTGGGGTACCAGGCACATTTCATTCATTTTAATTCATTTCGTGTAAAACGCAAAATGCTGTGTAATATTGCACCAATAACTGTGGTCAAGAATTTTATCCAAAGCTAGTTAATGAGAGGCATATATCTCCTGAGGGCATTAACGAATTAGTAGTTGAATTACTTAATGGGGTGTCAGGTTATTTTGTATTACACCACCAACTGTATAGATAGAGTAAAGGAAGAGTTCTGCAAAAACATGTCAGTCCAATAGGAGGAAAATGGGCAAGAAATGTATGCTTCACTGAAAGCATAGATAATAGCAGCTGATAAGTATGCTGGCTGGCAAAAGACTATACTGAATGAGATAAAAGAGGACCTAGCCTGAAATTGTTCGGAAGAAAAATAGCAAAGGGTTAACAGATAAGCAGGCAGAAACCCTCAGATATGATATGCACAAAGAACAAAACAAATGTATCCTTTCAGGTCAAAATATAGAGTTATATGATAAAGCTAAGGCACGCAATATTAGGTACATTGCTGAACCTTAATTCTTGTATAAATGGGACCAAAACGAAGAATTGGTAGTAAAAAGGAATATGTCCGCTGAGATTATGTATACATGTTAGTTTCCTTACCCAAAGAAGGAAATACCTGCCTTAGAGAGAGTGCAACAAATGTGCATGCACTGATTCTTGGGATGGGAGCATCATTCTTTGAGGACAGATTGGAAAGTTTAGGCTGATAATCGCCGGATTTTAGAAGAACGAGAGTTGAGTTCATTAAAACCTAAAATTCTTTATTGGTTTGACAAGGTAGATCCGAAATGATGCTTCCTCCAGAGCCTATAACTAGGGGCTATGGCCTCAGAATAAGACGTCTCAGTGTAGGACTGAGGTTAAGAGAAATGTCTTCATTGCAAAGGTTGTGAGCCTTTGGAATTCACTATTCTTCAAACTCTGGATGATCAGTTGTTGAATATATTCAAGACAGCGATCGATAGACATTTGAATACTAGGGAAATCTGGGCATACGGAGACAGTTCGGATGATTTAACTGATCATGTCAGCCACGATCTTATAGTATGGCTGAGCAGGTTTGAGGGGCTGCGTTGCTTACTCTTGCTAATCAGATGGAAGGAAACACTAAATGATTTTGAAATGAAACAAAAGGTAAAAGTATTTGCAATAAGTGGTTAGGACCAATCGAAGAAATGAATTGTTCAGAATCAAATGTAAATGCTTCCATCTCTTTACAAAAATGATGGTGCAAGTGGGAATATGAGGAGAATTCGGATTGAGCTAAATGTAGAAGAGGAATTGGTTCTACCATAACAGCAGAGGTGAAATAAGATCAATTGTTAGATAATCGCAGAAGTCAAAAAGGGAATAACAGATGATGTGACCAATTTTAATTTCTCCAATGATATGTAAATTGTACCATCGACTGGAGAGCAGAAGACAAGGGGCAAAAAGATAACATGACTGAATAAAGACCAGTTAATTTAACATCAGTCGTGTGCAAAGAGTCATAACTCATAATTTGAAATACATGTTTTTAGCTTTCAGAAATGCATGGGTTAGTAAGGACAGCAAAATAGGGCTTGTTTCTTTCTTCGTTAAGTTATTAATTGGACAGTAAGTTGGACATATTAGATATAGTGTTAATGGATTTTCGGCAGATGCGTATCAGAATGTGTACATTTTCAAAGCAATGGTACAAGAAATGTAAGAGAATGAATGCAAATATTGATTGGTGAACATGAAACAAAAATATGACTATCCATGGAGGGGTTCCTGCTCGTTTGGCATAAGGAGCTTTGTAGAGTCATGCGAATCCTCCTCTCCCACTAAAAATAAATGCCATAAACGGCTTTTCCGTTTGGTTTTTGAGAGAACCCTGCTAGAAGAATTTATCTCATACATTTACTGCGATGTCTGTTCTTAAGCAAGCAAATGTGGCCACAGTTCTGCCCCAGTATCTCCAATGTTAGTTACACGAAGGACCACTGGATGTTAGTTAAGTGTCTGCTGTCAGAATTGTAACATTGTAACACAGGAACATAGGACATAGGAGCAAGAGTAGGCCATTCAGCCCTTCGAGCCTGCTCTGCCATTCTGTAAGATCATGGCTCACCTGGTTGTGGTCTCAAATCCATTTTGCTGTCTGAGCCCCCTAACCCTTGGCTTCTTTGTCTAATAAAATTCTATCGAAGTCTGGCTTGAATATAATCAATAACTCAGCCTCAACTGCATTCTTGAGAAGAGAATTCCACATGTTAATGGCCATTTAGGAGAAAGAAATCTCCTCATCTCCGTCTTAACTGGTAGACCTCTTCTTCTTAAACCATATACCCTGGTTCCAGTCTCTCCCACAAATCGAAACATCCTCCTAATATCTACCATAACAAATCCTTTCAGGATCCTATAGATTTCAATAAGATCACCTCTCGTTCTTCTAAACTCCAAAGGGTATAGGCCCAACTGTTCAACCTTTGATAAAATGTTTAGCACCCTGCTCACAGCAACGAGATGAATTCTTACCCTTTGATCGTCCATATTGAACCTGGGTTGGATCTGGAATTATTTTTGCTGCTGTTGTTTTGAAGCAAATCTTTTAACAAACTGTTGTGCATCGCACCCAGTAACACTTAATTTAGTTAATGTACTGATTTATTTTCTAATAACTGCAAAATCTGCTCCACCAATTCCTGAATCGCAGTAAATGTATGGGATAAATTCTTCTCTGATCACTGCCAGATTTTTATCCGGAGTATCTGAGTGTTTTCAACATACAAACTTAGGTATGAATAATTTTCACTTACTAACTTTTGTTTTGTCCGATTAAATTGCGGGTAAAATCATTGAATGTTATTGTATTTAACAGGATTCAATGTTTCGCGTAACCGGGAGAGCTCATCTAAAAAATTATGTACTCAGTTTTATTTTTTCCTTTACAATGAGCATAATTAAAGCATTGGGCCGGTGTCAGCAGTAGACAGATTGAAGGATATTTTGATTTCCTCAGGCAGAATGGAAAATCATGCGTTGACACATTATTCTCTGGAGGGATTTGTTGACACATATCCTTTGCATTTCTTTCGCCTGATCCAAGGCGTTATTACTCAGCAACCTCGCCGGTAAACCAAGATGCGTATAAATGTGCGCATACATTCCCAAGTAAAAGAATACTTCCAGGTCGAGGCGAATTGAATAACAGTTACCCGTTAGAAAGCATCATGATGCATCCCTTCTTGCTCTGGTACATATTCACAGCTTCTGTAACAGCGACTAACCAAACAACCTGCCAACTACAAGGAAACTTTAACTTAGCAGGTATCAGTAAAGCCGGGGATATCACCCTTGGCGGAATGTTTAACGTTCATTTACACAGATTTGAAACTAGTCGTCATCTTGAACAATCTCCAGAACAAACAAGATGCAAAGGGTTAGTTCACTTCTCTTGCATGTGCCTGTGTCTGCCGACATATATTTAAATCGGTATTGTTGCTAATGTTGCTACTCAAAAGCATTTATATTGATTTTGAACGTTGAGCGCACCATTTAATTTATTTTATTGTTATGTCGATGTGATGTATTTACTTGCCTGCCTTGATGAATTATCTACCTACCGACGGACCGACGGACCGACCGAGAATAGGTTCGCATCTATGTATGTAGAAGAAAAACAGGTTTATGTTGATAGAAAAAAAAAACTTTGTTCAGAACTGGGAAACGAATTGAGAGTTAGCACGCATAATAGCAGAGTCGATAACAGAAGAGAGCCTAAAAACAGGTGCACCATGTATGAAGATTTGGACCTACTTAAATTAAATCAGGAGTAAGAATGAATGCAGTAAGACATGCTTCGAAGAGAGAATAAAAGAAATCAGATCAATGATGAAAAAAACTAAATTAAAAAGAGTCGGCAATAGAAATCAGTCGTTTTAAATCAGAATTTTATTGAAATAATAGGAACTATAATAGATGATGAAACTGAAGGAATGAAGGAATAGTACGTTAGAACGCATGCGATATTTTGCTGCTCTTGTGTCTCTGGAAGCTTCGAAGTTGTTTTTTTTTACACACTTCTATCAGAATGCAATAAACAAATATAGGCGGTCTATTTGGCGATACAGTGTTAACATATACGATAAACTGCACTTTACCATGGCCGATATAATTGCTTAACGTCGTTATTATATAACCTAATAAACCGGGTTTTTGTGGACTACTTCAAATAACCTCATAGCTAGTGAGGTTGTGGCCTAAATTGCAACCAATAGTTAGGCAATGTTAGGACTATGCGAAATAGTATAATGAAAGAAAGCGAATGTACCTGCGTATCAACTAATACCTTGCACTCTATAGTTTTAATTTCAGATCTTTTCGCCTTGTGCAGACTATGATTTTTGCCATAGAGGAAATAAATAGGAGCCGTACTCTACTTTCGAATATTACAATTGGCTACAAAATTCTCGATGACTGTTCTTCACCTACAATCGCTACCAAGGCAGCCCTGACTCTGGCGAATGGAATGGAAGAAATTATTTCTGCCAGTGATTGTAACGGTCTTCCCAATGTCTTGGCGATAGTTGGAGGCGGTGAATCCTCCCAATCCATCGCAATAGCAAGGACTATTGGTCCATTTAGAATGCCATTGGTAAGCGCGAAGTTTAATGGGGGCATTTTGTGCCAAACATATATCGTACAGCAATAGCCGATTGAATTATATTTAGCTTTATGCTATTACAGGGAAATAACAGGGCAACTGTTTCATTAATGCATGCGTTGAATGTCTTAAATATTAGAAAAATTTACATTTTATTTTAAATAAATAAATGTTGGTTTCATGAACTAATAGGCTTAGGGTTACAACGCAATTATTTTCAAACATGTGCCCTCATTTTAGGTAGTATTGCATTCAATAATCTGTATCTACCTTGATTTCTATTGCGTGTGACCTATTGGCATTTTGTCATACAACAGATTAGTTACTTTTCCACGTGTGCGTGCCTCAGTAATAGACAGGAATACCCGGCCTTTTATAGAACAATACCAAGTGATTACTATCAGTCCAAACTTTTGGCTCAGCTTGTTAAAACTTTTGGATGGACGTGGATCGGAGCCGTTAGGAGCAACAATGACTACGGTAATTTTGGAATGGAAGCTTTTATGGAAGACATTGAAAAACTAGGAATTTGCCTGGCTTTCTCAGAATCGTTTTCTAGAACGGACCCGCAGGAGAAAGTAACGGAGATTGTTCAGGTTATCAATAAGTCAACAACAAAGGTAATAGTCGCATTTTCAGCCACAGGAGAAATGCGGATTTTGTTGAGAGAAATCGTACGTCAAAACGTGACGGGTATACAGTGGATTGGAAGTGAGGCTTGGGTTACAGCGGAACTACTGTCTCCAGGGGAAAGTACCAAATTCCTGACAGGGACAATAGGGCCTGCCGTCCATGTGGCAGAAGTGTTGGGATTGCGAGACTTTCTTCTTCAGGTTCACCCATCTACCTACCCAGGCAATAGTTTGGTGGCAGAATTTTGGGAAACAACATTCAAGTGCACGCTCCTGTCAGGAAACAAAGTTAAATCAGATGTTGTTCCTGAAAATCCTCAATGTACGGGCCATGAATCTTTACACGGAGTAAACAATGCTTATTCTGATATAACCATGGATGGGAGCTCCTCTAACGTGTATAAAGCAGTCTACGCCTTCGCCCATGCAGTGCAGGAAATGCTCGCCTGTGAAGATGGAAAAGGGCCGTTTACAAATGGCACGTGTGCGCACTTTTCTACTTATGAGCCGTGGCAGGTAAGAAGGTGGCAAATGTAAAACCCCCTGTTAAATCTTTGCTCATATTTCTAGTTGTGAAGTGATACAGAAGAGAAGGAGACCGTTTGGCCATTTTTCCTGTGACATCTCCTTGAAAGAGCTTTCTTATAATCATGCTGCTTTGCCATTTTGCATATTGCCTACCCACCCCGCCAACCGCCCCCCACCCCCACCCCCGCTTTCAAGTCCTTATGGATTCCTTTTTAAACATTGCCTTTGACTTTGCTTCTGCCACATTTTCAGACAATACATTACAGATAATAACGAATTGCCACTTATTTTTTCCTGTAATGTCGCTTCTGATCGTTTTGTCAATCACCTTCAAACTGTTGTTTGGTTGCAGGCAATTCTGCCATTGGGGAAAAATGATCTTCATTAATCTATCAAAACATGCCAATGTAAGAGAAAATTTAAGCAGACAGATGAAGGTGTTAGTGGATGGTGGTAAGCTCCCAGCTGATGTTAATATTGGACAAGTCAGATCCCAGAGTGAAAGCTGGCTTGACTGATCCTAACTTTTATTTAGAAACCATGCAGGAAATTTATTGAACAAATTCACAGAAGCTCACTGATGAACTGTTAACACAAATAATAAAATATTTATGAAACAAGAAAATTGAACTATATTACACCAGATGAAAAGGTTGTAAAATCTCAATACAAACACAAAAAGATGATTCAAATATTAATTATTCCTTTACCCCAACAATATCTTTACTGACACATACAAATTCGGAATGATAAAACAATTTACAATATCTAACATATACTCTAATGTTCAGGGTAAGTATGAGGTACATGTGAATTAACAGGTGAACTGTGATCAGGCACAGGACACTCCAAAGTAAATGACAGATGCAGCCAAAGCAAATTCCATGGATTTCTCAACAACAACCCCCACACCGCCCCCCCGCCCCCCCCCCCCCCCCACTCCAAAAAATTGTTTGTCACATTGTGAACCAACCAGTCTCACTGAAACTTTGTCTTTCTCAGAAGGGTTTCCAATCTCCACATTTGAGGAACTTGCCTTGGAGTTCTCTCCAAACATCACTCCCACTCAGACAGCTGCAACAGTGGCCCACCACGCAGGGAATCCCGCCTTCCGAGATTCCTTTCCCCTGGATCTCTGAGCGCACTCAAACTTCACCTTCCAAGCACAATTTCAGACCCTCACCTATGCCAAGCAGAACACCTGCTGCTCTAAAAAGCCCACCGTATGGAGTCACCAGCCTTCAGTTGCCCCCTCAGATCTTCAAGGCTTCTCTCAAGCCTGTTCCTCGCAGCTCTCTCTTTATCTCGGAGTCTATTGCTCTGCTACTTTATTTCAACTTGCCTTCTGGGACCTCTTTCTGATCCCTGTCTTCGTCCCTGTCTGACACTTTCTTCTGGGTCCTATCCCTGTTCCCCTTCCATTTCCTTCTCCCTGGGACACATCTAACAAAATGGCGCTCTGTTATCAGGTCTCCGGACCTGTTTTTCCGCATTGTTTTTTCCATCTGCGCAGGCGTAAAGGGCTGGTTGCCAGTCCAAAGAACGTAAAAGACAGGAGCTGCACATGCGCGGCAATTTCCCGGCCGGCGTATACCGGGAACTGGATTTCCTGACCTCCCACTTCAGGTTAAGGTAAGTATTTGAGTATCAACCCAATGGAGACTAGTTGGGCCTCCGTTCAAGAAATGTAGATAGCCTCCCCTCATGCTTCCAGGCAAAGTTAATTATCTCACACTTCTCAGAGCTAAATTTCCTATTTTGGAGATTGAATCCAAGGAAAAGCAATGCCGCAGACCAACAGGTAAAATGACAGCGGGAGTCAGAGAACGGGAGAGGGAGGTAAATAGTGCTGGGAACCAAAATGCGAAGAGCATGCACCTAAAGAAGTTTGGGGTTTGCAAAAGGGGATTGGATAAGGATGTGAAAAGAAAGATAAACTGCAGGGCTATGGGGAGATGGCAGAGATGTGGGACTAGTTGAGCTGCTCTCGCGGAGGACCCGCACAAATACCACTTGGCGAATGGCCTCCTTCCGTGCTACAACCACTCTGTGATTCGCCAGCCTATATTCTTTTGAAGGTTGATAATAGCATCCTCCCCTTTTACAGCATTTCCGAGTTTGGTGCCATTTGCCACCTTCGAAAATCGGAATGGAAAATTATGCTGCTAAGGGTAGATAAAGCGGAGTGGAGTGATGCTTACATGAAGCATAAATACCGGGAGGATCAGTTCGAATGATATTTCATGTTTCTGTGCTATAATTTCTATGTAATTCTAGAGAGTGTCCTGAAAGGGATGATAGTGATATTTCAAGAGAAACATAACATTTAGAAGATAAATGTTTTTCAGAAGTTATTTCTACTTGCCAAATCTACTAGAGCCCATTGAGATTAGAACAGAGTTACGTGTCGAAGGCAACTCAGTATTTTTAATGTACATTGATTTTAAACAATATTGAACCACTTGCAAAGCTTTTCTTTTGGAAAATTGGAACTAATTCCCAAACTAATTTACAGCATTTTAATACCTAATGGTCCCCTCGTTTAAAATTATAGTGCTTTGAGTCTTGAACAGCCGACGCTTTTATTTTCACATGAGGCCTGGTTTATAATAATAGCCAAAGTAGAGTTTCTTATTTCCCTTTTATGTTAGTACAATGACTTCACCGACCTTATTATATTTTATCTGGATATGGAGCTCAAGGTTGGCATTTTTATCTTGCAATACAAAAACGTAAATGTGTGCCTCATTCTGAATCAAGTAATACAAGTTCTACTGAATCACACAGTGCAGAAGAAGCCCTTCGGCCCATCGAGTCTGCACCGACACGTCAGAAACAGCTGACCTACCTACCTAATCCTATTTACCAGCACTTGGCCCATAGCCTTGAATGTTATGACGTGCCAAGTGCTCATCCAGGTACTTTTTAAAGGATGGGAGACAACCAGCCTCCACCACCATCCCAGGCAACGCATTCCAGACCGTCACCACCCACTGGGTAAAAAAGTTTTTCCTCAATCCCCTAAACCTCACCTTGAACTTGTGTCCCCATTGTGACTGACCCTTCAACTAAGAGGAACAGCTGCTCCCTATCCACCCTGTCCATGCCCCTCATAATCTTGAACACCTTGGTCAGGTCGCCTCTCAGTCTTCTCTGCTCCAATGAAAACAACCCAAGTCTATCCAACCTCCCTTCATAACTTAAATGTTTCATCCCAGGCAACATCCTGGTGAATCTCCTCTGCACCCCCTCCAGTGCAATCACATCCTTCCTATAATGTGGCGACCAGAATGCACACACTACTCCAGCTGCGGCCTCACCAAGGTTCCATAAAACTCCAAGATGACCTCCCTACTTTTCTAATCTATGCCTCGATTGTTAAAGGCAAGTGCACCATATGCCTTTTTCACCTCCCCACTAACATACCCCTCTGCCTTCTGTTTTGCAGCTCCTTCATTATATGCAGTCAGTTAATTTCACAACTAGTTCTGGCGACAAAATCTACTTTGATTCTAATGGAGATCCAGTGGCTATGTATGACTTGATAAACTGGCAAGTCAATAACCATGGTTACCCAGTGCTGGTGACTGTTGGCTATTACGATGCTTCTGTAACTTCCGGCCAGTCAATCACCCTAAATAAAGAAGCTGTTGTGTGGAATGGCGGAAATAACAAGGTTTGTCTATCAACATCATAACTACATTCCTCATAATGGTAACTGTGTCTATATTCAAGTCTAGATTGCTACAAACAACAACAAAAATGTAAGTTACAGTTGATTTTGTTAACATGCATCATATAGTTGAATGTTATAGTATTTGGCTAATATTCTGCCTTCTATCTGGCGACTTGGATCTAAATTGCACCAGTACAATTAAACTCTTACCTCCGTGCTAATGGCCCTAACGTGAACATATCTGCATACTTTCCAGGAGGATAATAGTAGACAAAAAAATTCTTCCTTCGTTTACTATAATTGCAGTTTAACTTGGTGCTCAATATTGGAAAGACGGCCCAACTAAATTAAACAATCCTGAACCTCCCAGACCCTTGACTGCCACCTAGAAGGACAAGAGCTGCAGGCCCATGTGGACAAAGTCAGTTGCAAGTTGCTCTCTAAGTCAGACACCAGCCTAACTTTAGTATATATCATTATTTCATCACCGTCAGTGAGTCAAAGATCTGGAACGTCCCACTAGCATCCCCGAGCGAGCACCATCACCAGGTAGACTGCAATCCCACAAGAAATTGGCTTCTTATCACCTTCTCAAGAGTGACATGTCCTACCAATAGATGCTGGTCTTTCAAGTAAGCCTATTATCAGAAGGAGTAACTTTTAATTAAAAAAATACCATCACAGTCAGAACTGATGTACCCAGGTGGAGATTAAAAAGTGGAAAATACACAGCAGGCCAATCAGAATCTGTAAAAGAAAAAGAGAAATAGAAAAGTCGACATGATCTCTCCACATGTACCATTCTGCAGACTTGTGTTTGCTCTTTACAGAAATTTACTGTCCTATTGTGTATTACTTGAATTTACAATTTCTATTTCAGATATCCAGCATTTGGACTATGTTCTTTTATTTTGTTAAAACTAAGGCTCTTCTTAATGAAGGAATGCTGCTCATTACACTGTAGTGATCTCACGTGTTTATATTTCACAGCTAAGGCATATGATGAAGTTACAATAAATTCATTCGAGAAATACGTGTTATCATACTACACATGTGAATTAGAGTATAAAAACTAATTTCGTTGATTTCGATTGGTTAGAAGCTTCAGGATTGCTATTATGATCAGATAGAAACATAGAAACTAGGAGCAGGAGTAGCCCTTTCAACCCTTCAAGGCTGCGCCACCATTCATTATGATCATGGCCGATCATCCAACTCAATAGCCTGCTGCCGCTTTCTCCCCATATCCTTTGATCCATTTCACCCCAAGAGCTATATCTAGCTCCCTCTTGAAAGCATACAATGTTTTGGTCCCAACTGCTTTCTGTGGTAACGAATTCCACAGGCTCACCACTCTCCGGGTGAAAACATTTCTGCTCATCTCTGTCCAAAATGGTCTACCCCCTATCCTCAGACTGTGACCCCTAGTTCTGGACTCTCCCACCATCGGGAACATCCTCCTACATCTCCACTCACAACAAAAACAAAAACAGAATTACCTGGAAAAACTCAGCAGGTCTGGCAGCATCGGCGGAGAAGAAGATCTCCACTGTCTAGTCCTGTTAGAATTTTATAGGCTTCTATGAGATCTCCCCTCATTCTTCTGAACTCCAGCGAATATAATCCTAATTGACTCAATCTTTCCTCATATGTCAGTCCCGCCATCCCAGGAATCAGTCTGATAAACCTTGGCTGCACTCCCTCTGTAACAAGTACATCCTTCCTCAGTTAAGGAGACCAAAACTGCACACAATATTCCAGGCGTGGTCTCACCAAGGCCCTGTACAATTGCAGCAAGACATCCCTGTTCCTGTTCTCGAATCCTCTGGCTATGAAGGCCAACTTTTTTGCTTTCTTTACCGCCTGCTGCACCTGCATACTAACCTTCAGCCACTGGTGTACAAGGACACCCAGGTTTCGTTGCACATTCCCCTCTCTCAATTTATAGCCATTCAGATAATAATCTGCCTTCGTGTTTTTGCTACCAAAATGGATAACCTCACATTTATCCACATTACATTGTATCTGCCATGCAAATTCACACTCACCCAGCTTGTCCAACTCACACTGAAGCATCTCTGTATCCTCCTCACAGCTCACCCTCCCACCCAACTTTGTGTCATCTGCAAACTTGGAGATAGTTCAGCAAGTGAGATGAAACGAATGAAAGCATTGCATATATCCCCTTCAAACGGTTAATCTATAGTGAACATTTTAATCTGAAAGCAATACAGCAGTGAATAACGAAAGAAATAGGGTATGGAATAACGTAAAAAAGGAGGAATATGCCATTTTATAGTTACTGGCAAGGCATCATGATGTCCTCAGGCTCTAAGGCTCAGTAGAGAACTTTGAACTTGAGTCACAGGCGTTCTGTTGGCAAACGCTGCATTCCATTTGTACATAAGGCTCTGCACCACCGTTTTAGAAGAATATACAGGATGCATTACGTTCAAATCAATTTATATTTAATAATTTTTCGAATAATCGTATCATTCAGAGCTACAAAGCTGAGACATATGTGAGTCAATTGTCATAGTCGTCCTAGTCATATTCTATTATTGTTGAAGTGGCAATTGTGGAAATACATTAGAGTCTACTAAATTAAAATAATCCTCAACATTTATTTCATTTAAACTAGCTAATGCTGTACTTACAGAATAATTTTAAAAACGTTTTGCATTCGCTCCCGAACGTTCTGAGATGCTCACAGATGTGAAAGACGTTATGTTATTTCAAATTGTTGCTTTGTATTACATATGACTGCGCACCTAAAATATTTCTTGGGTAGACAGTAACATGAGTAGGTCATGCAGTCACCCAAGGCTTTTCTACAATTCAGTTATATCATGGCTGATAAACCTGCCTTCGCTCCCTAAATCATATTACTCTGTCATAGAAAGAACCTATTAATCTCAGTGTTAAAACTTTAAATTGACCTAGCCTCAAAATTTATTTGGGAGGGAGTTAAAGATTTTCACTACCTTCTGTATGAAGTTCTTTCTGACATCAACCCTGAACGGCCTTGCTCCAAATATATGGTTTTTCCAGACTTCCAAACCAGAAGAAATGGTTCCACAGTATATATGGTTTAACCACCGTATACGATCCTATTGGATAGGCCCTGAATCTTCTATATTCAAGTGATTACAAGCAACCTGTCCTCAAATTGTAATCCTTTTCGACCTGCTATAGTTCTGGCGAGTCTACATTGCATCTCCCCAAACACCATAAGAGAACCTTCCTTTTATGTAGTGCCCAGAACTGAATGCATTGATTCTAATGGGGTTAAGCAGAGATCTGTACAGCTGTAACAGAGCTTCTAGCCCGATATATTCCATGCCTCTTGAGATAAAGGCCAATATTTCATTCGCATTTTAATTACTTTTGTACCTATCCACAAACTCTTGGACACTTTTGTACTTGGGCTTTTAAACCTCTTTGCCGATTTACAGTTCCTGGTGCCTTGCCCTTTAGAACATACTCTGATCTGTCTTTCTTAGATCAAAAATGGACGAACTCGCACTTTCCCACAGAAATTCAACTGCCACATTTTTGCTATCTCACTTAACCTGTTAATGTTCCTTAACAACTTTGCTCGTGTCTGCACGATTTACTGCGTTACCTAAGTGTCACCGACAAACTTAGATCTGTGGCTGTCTATTCCTTCATTCAAGTCATTTACAAATATCCTGGAAGGCTATGGCCCAACTACAGATTACTGGGTGACATTATTTATCACATCCTGCCAATGTGAACACAAGAACATAAGATATAGGAGTAGGAGATGACCATATGGCCCGAAGAGGCTGCTCCGTCATTCAGTGCGATCATGGCTGATTTTGGGCTCCAACTCCATTTTCCCGCCCGCTCCCCATATCCTTTAATTGCCTGCGAGACTAAACATCTCTCTATCCCATCCTCAGATGTATTCAACAGTGGAACATCCAGAACTCTCTGGGGTAGAGAATTCCAAAGGTTCACATATCCTTCGAGTGAAGTAAGTCCTAAATGATCGGCCTCTTATCATGAGACTGTACCCCCATGTTTTAGATCCCCCAAACAGGGGAAACAATCTTTCAGCGTCTACCCTATCACGTCCCCTCAGAATTTTGTAGGTTTGAAATGTGAGTACACAATTATTATAGCTACTCCCTATCCCTTCTACGTCTTAATCAATTCCCAGTCTAAACGAGTAGGACGTCCTCCAATCTCTCGTTTATGTTGACATTTAATAGCATTTTCAATATTTGTTCAGTGTTATTCGGAAAATTAGAATTAATGGTATTTAATTTATTGCGCAGAAATATTCCAATACAATTATAATTTGTAGAAAACCGTTTGTTCAATTTGTTACCGATGTGAACATAGATATAGCATATTTACCATTATGACCTGGGTGCATTTAATGCTATTTTCAAACGTACCGTTTATCGCAATGCATACTTCAGATTTACTTGCAAAGGTTTTTATTTCGCTTTATTTTTTAAAAATTTTCTTTCATTGTAAATCCTTAATTGAACGATATTTCCCGTGATAACCTTTCTAAATGGTGGGTGCTGTTGCGTGCAACAGTACTTTCTAATCCATAGATAAAAACAAAAAAAACTGCGGATGCTGGAAATCCAAAACAAAAACAGAATTACCTGGAAAAACTCAGCAAGTCTGGCAGCATCGGCGGAGAATTTCTAATCCATGTTTGGAATTAAAACATGTTAATTGTATTTGGCTTAATATAGTACATTTGACACTTGCTGCCAAATTTTCTTCAGGTTCCACGTGCAGTTTGCTCCGAGAACTGTCCCCCAGGGACACGGAAAGTCTCCAGAAAGGGGCAACCGATCTGTTGTTTTGATTGTACTCAGTGCGCTGACGGCGAGTTCAGTAACACCACAGGTATGCTAAATCATGAGTTTCATGTTTGTCTTTCCAGTCATTCATTCGAATGTCTCAAAGGGAGAGACTAACGTTTACCACATACTATTTATCCTAGATGCTTTAGACTGCATTCAGTGTCCGCTAGAATACTGGCCCAGTACGAACAAAGACAAATGTGTCGCAAAAGAAATCGAGTTTCTCGATTTTGGGGAGACCTTGGGAATCGTATTAGTGACACTCGCGTTGGTTGGAATCTGTGGAACTATAGCAATAGCTGGAGTTTTCCTTCAGCATAAGGATACTCCCATTGTGAAGGCCAACAATTCCGAGCTAAGCTTCCTTCTTCTCTTCGCATTAACTCTTTGTTTCCTGTGCTCCCTTACTTTTATTGGCGAACCTTCATTTTGGTCCTGTGTATTACGGCGTGTAATATTTAGCATTACTTTTGTCAT
The DNA here is from genome assembly GCF_017639515.1 of Carcharodon carcharias. Classification (NCBI taxonomy): domain Eukaryota; kingdom Metazoa; phylum Chordata; class Chondrichthyes; order Lamniformes; family Lamnidae; genus Carcharodon; species Carcharodon carcharias. Next base: position 12,953,725 of record NC_054468.1, on the reverse strand, counting down.
ATGCATTTCTTGCATTTTGGCAAAGACTATTCTTGTACTGATGGCCTTTAAAGCAACACTTCCTAACAACAACCTGATGAGATGGTTTGGACCTACACAGCAACGTTTTGGCGTTGTTGGTCTCACATTTATTCAAGGTTTTATATGCACTGTATGGCTAAGTATTGCGGCACCATTTCCAATGAAAAACACAAGCTATTACAACGAAATCATTATTTTAGAATGCCGTGTGGGGTCTATAACAGCCTTTTATTGTGTGTCGGGTTATATTGCAATCTTGTCCTGTGTTTGCTTTGTTCTTGCATTTTTAGCACGGAAACTGCCCAATAATTTCAATGAAGCCCAATGTATAACCTTTAGCATGCTTATCTTCTGTGCTGTTTGGATAACATTCATTCCAGCCTATCTAAGCTCTCCTGGGAAATATACTGTCGCTACTGAAGTGTTTGCTATTTTGGCATCCAGCTTTGCTTTGCTTCTCTGTATTTTCGTTCCTAAATGCATAATTATATTGTTTAAACCAGAAAACAATACAAGAAAGCATGTAATGTCCAAAATGGCTTCAAAAAACCTTTAACAGTTTGAATATATGAGTAATTTAATAAACATTTCAGTATCATGAAGAACGTCATTTTTCCTGTAATACCACACGAATGCAACAGTATCAATCTCATCAAATCTGTATAATTGTATGAGAAGTGCATTTATTTATGGATTTAAGCACGATCGGTAATATGGAATGTTAATTTTCTGAAACATCAATGATTCTTGCTCAGTTCTAAATAAATTTATGAGCTTAAGTGAAATTACCCCTTATGCAATATCCTCAATCCAGTACAAAGTAGAGCAGCAAAGAGCTGTCTATAAATGATTTTATATGTTTCAGTGAGAGTTATTTGTTTTAACGATTATCGTAAATGGTACATTTTGAGGCTCATACCGCATAGAACGAAACAATTCAGTCCACGAGTCTGGGAAGCGTGTCCTGCAGTCAGCCTCGGGGTGAAGCAGTCTGGGATGTGTCCTGCAGTCAGTTCTCGTTGAAAATAACAAGAGTGACATCACAAGACAGCGTGAGAGAGCGGTGGAGAGATCAGAACCAGCGCAAGTGCGGGGAAGCTTCAAAAAGTGACATCAGCAGAAAGGAGAGACCTCATTGGTGAGTAGCGGGTCAGTGTTTTTCTCCAGTTTTTCTATAGTTTAAAGTAGATTAAACTAAGGAAAGGTAAGGGTTCTAGTTTTTTTTAAAGTACCTGAATAATATTACTTTTTTTTTACTGTATTTAACTTGAAGAAAAGGTTTTTTTTCAACTAGAGGCATGACAGGGCAGCTCAGTCCTGTGTTATGTACTGCCTGCAACATGTGGGAAGCCCTTGATCCTCCTTGCACTCTCACCAACCACGTGTGCAGGCAGTGCCATCAGCTGCAGCTACTTGAGCTCCGGGCTTCAGAGCTTGAGCGACAGCTGGAGGCATTGAGGTGCAACCGCGAGGCTGAGAATTTCATGGATAGTGCATTTTTAGACGTCGCCACCCCACAGCTTACGGAAGTGCAGACAGAGTGAGAATAGGTGACCATCAGTCAGAAGAAAGATGTCAGCCAGGTAGTCAGGAAATCCCCAGGGTGCATCTTGCTCGAGAAGCGCTTTTCTGTGTTGGAAAATGGTGAGACTGATGGCGTCTCTGGGGAGTGCAGCCACGCTCATGGTACTGTGAGTGGCTCAGCTGCACTGGGGGGAGGAAAAAGAGGGGAAGAGCAATAGTGGTAGGAGACTCGATAGTAAGGGGAACAGACAGGCGTTTCTGCAGCCATAGATGTGACTCCAGGATAGTATGTTGCCTCCCTGGTGCCAGGGTCAAAGATGTCACTGAACGGCTGCAGGGCATTCTAAAGGGGGAGGGCAAACAGACAGAGATGGTGGTGCATATTGGTACCAATGACATAGGTAGAAAGAGGGATGAGGTCCTGCAAGCAGAATTTAGGGAGCTAGGAAACAGATTAAAAAACAGAACCCCAAAGGTAGTAATCTCTGGATTACTTCCAGAGCCAGGTGCCAGTGAGTATAGAAATAGGAGAAATAGAAATAGTCCAGTTGAATGTGTGGCTGGAGAGCTGGTGAAGGAGGGAGGGCTTCAGATCTCTGGGACATCAGGACAGTTTCTGGGGGTGGTGGGGCCCGTACAAGGTGGACGGTGGAATGGGAGCAACATCTTATGGGGAGGTTTGCTAGTGCTGTTGGGGAGGGTTTAAACTAACTTGGCAGTGGGATGGGATCCTGAGAGGTTCAGCAGGGGGAGATGCACAACCAAAATTAGAAGAGAGAGCAAGTGACCCTGGGAGGCATAGAAATTGTAGGCCAGTTAAGACACCTGGGAGTTTGGTAAGTTTGTATGATATTTATTTTAATGCAAGCAGTCTGACACATAAGGAAGATAAGTTGAGGGCACAAATTAACACATGGAAGTATGATGTCATTGCTGTCACAAAGACATGGTTGAGAGTGGGGCAGGATTAGCAGCTCAGTATTCCAGGATTTGGATCTTCAGGTGAGGCTGAGAAGGAGGTAAAATAAGAGGGGATATCGCAATATTGATCAAGAAATCAATTAGACCAGTAAGGAGGGATGGCATCTTAGACATCTCCTCAAATGAAGCCATATGGGTAGAACTGAAAAACAAAAAAGGAGCAATCACATTGCTAGGAGTGTACTATAGGCCCTCAAAGGGTCAGAGAGAAATAGAAGAGCAGATATGTCGGCAAATTTCAGAGAAGTGTAAAAATAATAGGGTAGCAGGGGATTTCAACTTCCCCAACATTAATTGGGTTAGTCATATTGTGATAGGTTTCGAGGGAGCAGAATTCTTAAAATGCATCCAGGGGAGCTTTTTAAACCAGTATGTAGAAGGTCCTAGAAGAGAGGGGGTAGTCCTGGACTTAATTTTAGGGAATGAAACTGGGCAAGTGGTAGATATATTAGTGGGAAGCATTTTGCAGATAGTGATCATAACTCCATTAGATTCAATGTTGTTTTGGAAAAGGACAAGGATGGGCCAGAAATCAGTGTTCTAAATTAGGGAAAGGCCGATTTTAATAAGACCAGAAATGATTTGGCCAAGGTGGATTAGGAGCAGCTACTTTTAGGTAAACCCGCATCAGAGCAGTGGGACTCATTCAAGAAGGACATAGGGAGAGTACCAGGGCCAACATATTCCAGTAATGACAAAGGCTGGGACCAACAAATCCAGGGAACCCTGAATGTGAAGAGATATACAGGATTGGATAAGGAAAAAAGGGGAGGCTTATGGCATAACAACAGAACCCCTAGAGGAGTATACAATGTGTAGGGGGAACTTAAAAAGAAAATTATGAGAGCAAAAATGGGGCATGGAAAAACTTTGGCAGGTAAAATAAGAGTAAGAGGATAACTAGGGAAAGAGAAGGGCCATTAAGGACCATAGTGGCAATTTGTGAGTGCAGCCGGAAGATATAGGGTTCTAAATGAATACTCTGTGTCAGTGTTCACAAGTGAGAGGGCGGACTTGGGTATGGAAATCAGGCAGAAGGGCTGTGATATAATTAAATAAGTTAGCATAGAAAGGGAGCAGGCTCTAGGTGGTCTGACAGGCTTAAAAGTAGATAAATCTCCAGACCCAGATGAAATATATCCCAGGCAGTTGAGTGAGGCGAGGGAGGAGAGAGCAAGGGCGCTGGCAATAATTTTGAATGCCACTCTGGCCACAGGAGAGGTGCCAGAGGACTGGAGGGCAGCCACTGTGGTACCGTTATTCAAGAAAGGTGGCAGGGATAAACCAGGGAACTATAGGCCAGTCAGTCTAACCTCCGTGGTGGGGAAACTACTCGAAGCAATGCTGAGGGACAGAATTAATCTACACTTGAAGAGGCAGGGATTAATCAAGGACAATCAACATGGTTTTGTTAAGGTGAGGTCATGTCTGACTAATTTGTTTGAATTTTTCGAAGAAGTGATTAGGTGTGTAGATGAGAGCAATGTATTTGGCATAGTCTGCTTGGACTTCAGCAAGACTTTTGATAAGGTCCCACCTGGGAGACTTATAACGAAGGTAAGAGCCCATGGGAGCCAAGGCAATTTGACAAATTGGATCCAGAATTGACTGAGTGGCAGGAAGCAGAGAGTGATGGTCGAGGGGTCTTTTTGTGACAGGTTGCCTTTGTCCAGTGGGGTGCCACAGGGATCGGTGTTGGGTCCCCTGCTGTTTTTGGTATATATAAACAATTTAGACTTGAATGTAGGAGGGTTGATCAGTAAGTTTGTGGGTGACATGAAAGTTGATGGGGTGATAAATAGTGAGGAAGTTGGCCTTAGATTACAAGAGGAAAGGCTTGTCAGGTGGGCTGATCAGTGCCAAATGGAATTTAATCCAGTTAAGTTTGAGGTGATGAACTTGGGCAGGACAAACAAGGCACGGGAACACATGATGAATGGTAGGACCCTAGGAAGTACCGAGGATCAGTGGAACCTTGGTGTATATTTCCACCAGTCCAGGACAGATAGATGAGGTGGTCATGAAGGCATATGGGCTACTTGCCTTTATTAGATGAGGCACAGAATATAAGAGCAGGAAGGCCATGCTGGAACTGCATAAAATGCTGGTTTGGCCACAGCTAGAGTATTGCGTGCAGTTCTGGAATCTGCATTATAGGAAGGATGTGATTGCACTAGAGAGAGTGCAGAGGAGATTTACCAGGGTGTTACCTGGGCTGGAGAGTTTAAGTTATGAGGAGAGATTGGACACAGTGGGATTATTTTCCCTGGAGCAGACGAGATTGAGCGGGCATGATTGAGGTGTATAAAATTATTAGGGGGCATATCAAATATAGACAGAAAGGAACATTTCCCCTTAATGGAGGGACCAAGAAAAGGTACTTTGCATCAGTCTTCATGGTGGAAGACATGAGTAACATCCCCAAAATTCAAGAGAGTCAGGGGGCAGGGGGTAGAGGTGAGTATTGTGGCCATTACCAAGGAGAAGGTGCTAGGAAAACTGAAAAGTACGAAGGTGGATAAATCACCTGGACTAGATGGATTAAACCCCAGAGTTCTGAAGGAGATAGCTATAGAGATAGTGGAGGCGTTAGTGGTGATGTTTCAGGAAGCACTGGAGTCGGGGAAGGTCCCAGAGGACTGGAAAATTGCTAACGTAACCCCCCCCCTGTTTAAGAAGGGACTGAGCCAAAAGATGGGCAATTAGAGGCCGGTTAGCCTGACCTCGGTCGTTGGTAAGATTTTAGAGTCCATTATTAAGGATGAGATTTCAGAATACTTGGAAGTGCATGGTAAAATAGGGCAAAGTCAGCATGGTTTCATCAAGGGGAGGTTATGCCTGACAAATCTGTTAGAATTCTTTGAGGAGGTAACGAGTAGGTTAGCCAAAGGTGAACCCAATGGATGTTATCTACCTGGACTTCCAGAAGGCGTTTGACAAGTGCCGCACAGGAGGCTGCTCAGTAAAATAAGAACCCACGGTGTTAGAGGCAAGGTACTAGCATGGTTAGAAGATTGGCTGTCTGGCAGGAGGCAGAGAGTGGGGATAAGGGGGTCCTTCTGAAGATGGCAGCTGGTGACTAGTGGAGTTCCGCAAGAGTCAGTGTTTGGACCACAGCTTTTTACTTTATACATTATTGATCTAGATGAAGGAACTGAGGGCATTCTGGCTAAGGTTGCAGATGATACAAAGATAGGTGGAAGGCCAGGTATTATTGAGGAGGTGGGAGGCTGCCGAAGGATTTGGACAGGTTAGGAGAATGGGAAAAGAAGTGGCAGATAGAATACAACGTGGGGAAGTGTGAGGTCATGCACTTTGATAGGAAGAATAGAGGCATAGACTATTTTGTAAATGGGGAGAGAATTCAGAAATCTGGAGTGCAAAGGGACTTGGGAGTCCTAGTCCAGTATTCTCTTAAGGTTAACTTGTAGGTTGAGTCGGTAGTTAGGAAGGCAAATGCAATGTTGGCATTTATTTCAAGAGGACTAGAATATAAAAGCAGGGATGTGCTGCTGAGGCTTTATAAGGCTCTGGTCAGACCATATTTAGAATATTGTGAGCAATTTTGGCCCCCGTACCTCAGGAAGGATTTTCTGGTCCTGGAGAGGGTCCAGAGGAGGTTCACAAGAATGATCCCAGGAATATAAAGCTTAACATATGAGGAACATTTGAGGACTCTGGGTCTTTACTCGATGGAGTTTAGTAGGATGAGTGGGGATCTGATTGAAACTTACAGAATACTGAAAGGCTTGGATAGAGTGGATGTGGAGAAGATGTTTCCATTAGTAGGAGAGACTAGGACCCGAGGGCACAGCCTCAGAATAAAAGGAAGACCTTTTGGAACAGGGATGAGGAGAAACTTCTTTAGCCAGAGAGTGGTGAATCTATGGAATTCATTGCCACAGAAGGCTGTGGTGGCCAGGTCATTGAATGTATTTAACACTGAGATAGATAGGTTCTTGATTGATAAGGGGATCAAAGGTTATGGGGTGAAGGCGGGAGAATGGGGTTGACAAACTTGTCAGCCATAATTGAATGACGGAGCAGACTCGATGGGCCGAATAGCCTAATTTCTGCTGCTATGTCGTATGGTCTAACAAGGGGCATAGATTTATGGTAAAGAGCAGGAGGTTTAGAGGGAATGTGAAGAAGGAATTTTTTCACCCAGAGGGTGGTGGGAATCTGTTACTCACTGCCTGAAAGGGCGGTGGAGGCAGCAACCCCCAAAACATTTAAGAAGTATTTGGATGTGCACTTGCGAAGCCATGGCATACGAGGCTATGGGCTTGTGCTGGAAAATGGGATTAGAATAGTTAGGTACTTGTTTAACCAGTGTAGACTTGATGGGCTGAAGGGCCTGTTTCTGTGATGTAGGTCTGTATGGCTCTATGCCCATGCCAGTTCTTTGAAAGGGCCACCCAGTTATCATATTTTACCGTTCGTTTCCAATGGACCTGCAATTTCCCATTTTAAGTATAAGTAATAGTCTCTATTTCTGTGCTATAATTTCTATAATAACTCCTATAATTCCATAGTAAAGCCATTTCCCACTAGATATCATGGTACCTGCTTCCACCACCCTTTAAGGAATGCATCCCAGATGTTAGCAACACGCAGCTGAAAAAAACTCCCTATATCCCCACTGTTTCTTTTAATAATTACCTGAAATATGAATTCTTTGGTTATGAACGACCTGCCTGTGAGAACAATTTGTTTTGCTATTTCATATATTAAAAGCCTTCATAACTTTGAACACCTCTGTTAACTGTTCATTTAACCTTCTGTGCGATAAGGAAACAATTCAAGCTTCTCTAGTGCCGCCATATAACTAGTTATTTTCCCAGGAAACCATTCCAGAAAACCTCCTCTTCCTCCTGTCTAAGGCCTTGAATTTTTTGCTAAAATGCATGTCCTAAAATTGGATACAGCACTTAAACTGAAGCCTGAAAAAATGATGTATAAGCCTTTGTCATAACGTCGTTGCTGTTGCACCCTATGCCTTTATTTATAAAGCTATGGGCTTACGCACGTTTTCTAATAGCTTGATCTACTTGTCTTGTCAATTGTAGAGATTTTTGTATGCAATCTGCAGCCCTACTTGTGCATGAACACTCTTTAAAATTGCACTACTTAGCCTAAGCTGCCTCTCATCATTTCCCTTTCAAAGGGCACGACTTCATGCTCCTTTACATTAACGTTCATCTCCAAAGCCTCTGCCCTTTTCATCAGATCATCTATATCTTCCTGAAGTCTTCTACTCTTTTTCTCCTTGTTTACGACATACCCAAAATTTATTCATTTGTCAACTTTGAAATATTATGCCATGTATACCCAAGATCAGGCCATTAATATGACCATAGCTCAAAAATATTATTGGTCCAAAAACAGAGCCTTAACAAACATCGCTCTATAATGCCCTCCAGTTTGAAACATAACTCCTTGTTATCAGTTCCATACCCAATTTCCTATCGATGATGCAACTGGTCCTTTAGTCAACTGCACTTAAATTTTACTAACATGGTACATTATCAAACCCCTTTTCAAAGTCTATATTGTTATGACAGTTGGCAGAAGTTGTTATTTAAAATCCCAGAGGGAACATTTAAACAACTGTCATAACCTATATTTTCAACTGTTATGTCTTGAGTTGCAGCTCTAAATTCAGGAATAAGACCACCAGTTCTCGAGGAGTTTTTATATCAAACTAAATGAGACATTTATTAATTTACAACAAGGTATTAAGCACATATACATGGCTACAGATTGCTCCTACCATAACGTTTTAACAAATTCCCAAATTAACTCCACTAAGGCAACAACAACCCAGAAACTTTAAGCAGACAACAGGCAAAGCATTTTCACCTTACAAATTCAAAATGAGTCTCCTTTCAATGTGGTTCTTTTGCAGACAGTTGTAGGCTTATAGCTGCTTTGATGTTAAATGTCTCTGCTCTACATGCACAAAACAGCATCCTGTTATACTCAGCACTTCTCTTTGACTGTAAATTTTCATTGTACCACCAGGCCCTTTGAGCTCCACCTCTTTTAACAATCAAACCCCTTTCATAGTACCATTTTTATTAGTAATATAAACATATTTATTAGTGTCTCCTAGCTAGGTGCAAGATTGCACTTTCGCTCGAATGCTCTATTCAACAAAATGCAAATGTACCTCTGTATACACCTCAAAACTACTATACATCAAAGCATCCAGGCAAGCTGGCTTTAATCCAATTAAAACACACACAGACACACCCACATACTAAAACTCTATTAAAAAGATAATTTCAAATAACATTGTATACATTAATAGCTTCATGACGATATACACAGTAGGAATCACACTAATGTCAACATCCTTTTCTGTTATCAAAAATTCATACAAGCTTGTCAAACATATTTTGCCTTTAATAAATATGAGCTGGTTTCGTTGTTACCTCACTTTTTTCCAGGTGACAATTACATTTGTTGCAGATTATTATCTCAAATGCTTTCTTTAGCACCAAAGTTAGGATGACTGGTCTGTGGTTACTGAGTTTATTTCTCTCCCCATTTTTGAACAGGGGAGAAACATTTACAATTTTCCATATATATCATTCTGCACCCATATTTAAAGAGAACCAGCAGATTGTGGCCAGCACTTTGACTATCAACACTTCCTGCAGGAAAATAGTACGGGTAGTGGTGGGTGGTTTCCTTACTTTGAGGGCTACCAATTTTTAAGAACCTCTAGTTTTAATCATATTGAACTTCACTACTACTTCCTCCTTTAATGTGACAGCGAAGGCATAGGTTGGCTTGTTGGTCTAGGGGCATGATTCTTGGCTTGTGTCCTTGAGGTCCAGGATCCAGTCAAGTCCCCGGTTTTGCTATGCAAAATAAGAGCTTATGGAGCATGAAATAACATATTCGCATGGACAGAGGAGTGGTTATTTAACATGAGGCAGGGATTGGGGATAAATGGGCCTTTTTCAGGTTGGCAAGATGTGGTGATTGGAGTGCCACAGGGACCAGTGTTGGGGCCTCAACTATTTATAACTTATATCAATGACTTGGATGAAAAGACTGAATGTATGGTTGCTAGGTTTGCCGATAACAAAAAGATAGGTAGGAAAGTAAGTTGTGAAGAGGGCATAAAGAGTCTACAAATGGGCATAGATAGGTTAAGTGAGTGGGCAAAAAATTGGCAGATGGAGTAAAATGTGGGAAAATGTGAACTTGTCCATTTTGGCAGGAATAATATAAAAGCAGCATATTATTTAAATGGAGAGAGATTGCAGAACTCTGAGGTTCAGAGGGATCTGGGTGTTCTTGTACATGAATCAGGAAAAGTTAGTATGCAGGCACAGCAAGTGATAAGGAAGGCAAATGGAATGTTACCCTTCAATGCAAATGGAATGGAATATAAAAGCAGGGATGTTTCTACAGTTGCATAAGGCATTGGTGAGATCACATCTGGAGTACACTGTCTTCTCATTTAAGAATGGCTGGATGGCTGGTTTGTGATGCAGAGTGAAGCCAACAGTGCAGGCTCAATTCCCGTACTGGCTGAGGTCATCCTTTTCAACCTCACCCTTCACCTGAGCTGTGGTGACCCTCAAGTTAAATCCATCACTATCATATCTCTCTCTCCAATGAGACAGTAGCCTATGGTCCTCTAGGATGACTATGACTTTCCCTTTTAATTCAAGAAAGGATATGAATTATTAAAAGCAGTTCAGTGAAGGTCCACTCGGTTGATACCTGGGATGGCTTTGGGAGGGCGGTGTTATCTTATGAGGAAAGATTGGATAGGCTGGGCCTGTACCCATTGAAGCTTGGAAGATTGGAGGTGACCTTATTGAAGCATATATGATTCTGAGGGGACTTGGCAGGATGGGTGCTGAAAGTACTTTTCTCTGTGTGGGTAAGAGTAGAAATAGGGGACACAAATCAAAAATAAGGGGTCTCCCATTTTAAATGGAGAAGAGAAGAATTTTTTTTTCTCTCAAAGATTGTGAGTCTTTGGAGCACTCTTCCCCAGAGAGTGGTGGAGGCAGGGTCAATTGATATTTTTAAGGCAAAGGTAAATAGATTCTTGACTAATAAAGGTATCAAAGTTTATCGGAGGTAGGTGGAAAGTAGAGTTGAGGCCACAATCAAATCAGCCATGATCTTACTGAATGGTGGAGCAGGCACGAGGGGCCGAATGGCCTACTCCTGCTCCTAATTCAAATGTCCATATTGTCTTTACTGTGAAGACAGATGCACAGTGCACATATCATGCCACAGCAAAACCCTTTGCCTGCACAAGTGATCTCCCTGTCCACCCCTAATTAGTTCCATACTTTCCTTGCCTCCCATTTTGCTCGTCATATTCTTGCAGAATACGTTATTTTTCTGTTTTATTCTAACCACTACTCTTTTCTCACATTCTCTCTTTGTGCTTAATTTCATTTCTCCCCAATACCCTTTGTGCTCGTTTGATTCATCACTGTATGTTCATTCTGATATTTATTGTAAGCTGCCTTTTTTAGTCTTTCTGTTTGTTTTAATGTCTATAGCTTTAACTAACTAAGGAGTTCTAGCTTTTTAAAAATTCTTTCATGGGAAGTAGACCCACTGCCAAGGCCAGGAATTGTTGCCCATTCCTAATTCCCCTTGAGAGCAGTTAAGAGACAACCATTTTGCTGTTTGGCTAGAGTCACATGTAGACCTGACAAGATAAGGATGGCAGATTAATGTCCTTGAAGGGCATTAGTGAATCAGATGGCTTTCTGCAATAGTCAATAATTAACTCATGGTTACCATCAATGAGACACGCTTTCAATTTCCGAATTATTAACCCATTGAATTTAAATTACACCACCTACCATTTGAATCCTTGTCCTTAGAGCATTAGCCTGGGTCTCTGGATTAGATGTTCAGAGACATTACCTATACGTCACTGTCCCTGATCTGTGGAATGTACCTGTCCATATCTGATCTATATCCTCTTTGAGGGTCTCTCTTTGTTCAGTTCATGTCAAATGATGATTCATCTCCATCTGGTCCAGATCTCTTTTCAATTAACTGGAATTAACCTTAGAGCAGCTGAGAATCGTCATGTTTGGTTGTTCCTTTTCTCTTTCAGAGATATTCTAAACATAATGATATTTAGACTTGGTTGTTTCTATACATTCCTGGGCGACATCCCCCTTTCTACCCATGTAACCTTGAACTCATCAGTCTTTTCTGCTCTTGCCCACTGCAAACAGGACCTCTGCACTCGTTGACTTACATTGACTCTGCTAAACATGGCATTAATTTTAAAATAAACATACTTACTAAGAAATCCCCCCAGTGCCTTTGCCCCTCCCGATATTTGTAATCTTCTTTGGACCTACAGTCCTTTGAGATATCTGTGCTCCTCCAATTCTGGCCTTTTGATCATCCTCAAAGTTAATCACTTCACTATGTTTGGCCATGCCTTCTCCTGCTAAGGCATAAAGATGTGGAATTCCCTTGCTTAATCTTCCTGTCTCTCTACCACCTTTTCCTTTTTAATGATGTTGATTGAAACCTACTTCTTGGACAAAGTTTTAGATGATTTATCCGAACATCTCCTTATGCGGCTTGATATCAAATTCTGTTGGGGAACACCTGCCTTGAAGCCCCTTGGACCATGTCACTAGGTTAAACACACTAAATAGGCTTAAGTTACTGTACTTGTTGATCACGTTTTCTGAACATTCTTCCAACTGTTTGATCTTGGTTGCAAATTCTATTCCTTGAACATTGTTTTTATCCCAGGCAAATGTCAGAGGCTCCGTTATACCATTTGCAACATTGCTGTTGGGTTTGGCCCCAAGATGCGCTTCCGAGTACTTAGCTGCTCCACTACTTATTTCCACCTGTGTAACGTCAACAACTCCAGCCCTGTCATAGCTAAAAGCAAAATACTGCAGATGCTGGACATCTGAAACAAAACCAAAAATAGCTGGAAAACCTCAGCAGGTCTGACAGCATCTGTGGAGAGGAACACAATTAACGCTTCAAGTCCAAATGACTCTTCACCAGAACTGAATAAATATAGAAATGTGGTGAAATATAAGCTGGTTGAGGTGGGTGGGACAGATAGAGCTGGATAGGTGGAGGCAAAGAAGAGATTGACAAAGATGTCATAGACAAAAGAACAAAGGGGTGTTGACAGTGGTGATATTATCTAAGGAATGTATTAATGGTGACATTAAGGGTAGAAAGCAGGGCAAACAAGTGGCAGATGGCCCTAGTGGGGGTGGGGTGGGGGGAATGGATCGAAATAGGCTAAAAGGTTAAGATAAGATGATTGAAATAAATTTAAAAATAGGTGGGAAAATAAAAAAAAATATATAAAAATTATAAATTATTGGAAAAAGGGGGATTGGAAAGGGGGTGGGGATGGAAGAGAGAGTTCATGATCTGAAGTTGTTGAATGCAATGTTAAGACTGGAAGGCTGTAGAGTGCCGAGTCAGAAGATAAGATTCTTTTCTTCCAGTTTGTGTTGAGCTTTACTGGAACATTGCAGCAGGCCAAGGACGGACATGTGGGCATGAGGGCAGGGTGGAGTGTTGAAATGGCAAGCGATGGAGAGGTCTGGACCATGCTTGTGGACAGACCGAGGGTGTCCCTCAAAGCAGTCACCCAGTCTGCGTTTGGTCTCTCCAATGTAGAAGAGACCACATTGGGAGCAGCGAATGCAGCAGGCTAAATTGAGGGAAGTGCAAGTGAAATGCTGCTTCACTTGAAAGGAGTGTTTGGGCCCTTGGACGGTGAGGAGGGGGTAAGTAAAGGGGCAGGTGTAACATCTTCTGTGGTCACATGGGAAGGTGCCATGGCAGGGGGTTGAGGTGTAGGGGGTGATGGAAGAGTGAACCAGAGTGTTCCAGAGGGAACAATCCCTGCAGAATGCCACCAGGTGGGGTGAAGGAAAGATGTGTTTGGTGGTGGCATCTTGCTGGAGTTGGCGAAAATGACAGAGGATAATCCTTTGAATGCAGAGGCTGGTGGGGTAATAAGTGAGGACAAGGAGGACTCTATCATGGTTCTGGGAGGGAGAGGAAAGAGTGAGGGTGGATGCGCGGGAGATGGGTCGGACATGGTTGAGGGCCCTGTCGACCACCGTGGGTGGAAAACCTCGGTTAAGGAAGAAGAAAGACATGTCAGAGGAATTGTTTTGGAAAGTGGCATCATTAGAACAGATGCAATGGAGGTGAAGGAACTGAGTGAATGGGATGGAGCCCTTACAGGAAGCGGGGTGTGAGAAGCTGTAGTTGAGGTAGCTGTGGGAGTTGGTAGGCTTGTAATGAATATTCGTGGACAATCTATCACCAGAAATTGAGACAGAGAGGTCAAGGAAAGGGAGTGAAGTATCAGTGGTGGTCCATGTGAAAATGATGGAGGTGTGGAAATTGGAAGCAAAATGAATACATTTTTCCAGGTCCAGATGAGAGCAGGAAGCCGATGTACCGGAGAAAGAGTTGTAGGAAGGGCTCTGAGTGGTACTGGAATAAGGAATGTTCCACATAAAGAGGCAGGCATAACTGGGGCCCATATGTGTACCCATAACCACACCTTTTATTTGGAGGAAGTGAGAGGAGTTTAATGAGAAATTGTTTAGTGAGAGAACAAGTTCAGCCAGACGGAGGAGAGTAGTGGTGGATGGGGATTGTTTGGGCCTCTGTTCTTGGAAGAAGCAGAGAGCCCTTAGACCATTCCGATGGGGGATTGATGTGTAGAGGGATTGGACGTCCATGGGGAAGAGGAGGTGGTTGGGCCAGGGAATTGGAAATTGTTGATATGATGTAGGGCATCAGAGGAATCGTGGATGTAGGTGGGAAGAGGCTGGACAAGGTGAGAGGGACTGGAGTCAAGATAGCAAGAAATGAGTTCCGAGGGGCAGGAACAGGCTGACATGACCAGTCTGCTGGGATAGCCCTATTTGTGGATTTTGGGTAGGAGGTGGAAGCGGGCCATCCAAGGTTGGGAGACTATGAGGTTGGAAGCTGTGGAGGGAAGGTCTCCAGAGGAGATGAGGTCAGTGACAGTCCTGGAAACAATGGCTTTATGTTCAGTGGTGAGGTCATGGTCCAGGGGGAGGTAGGACTAAGTGTCTATGAGATGACGCTCAGCCTCTGAGAGGTGGAGGTCAGCGCGCCAGACAACAACAGCACCATCCTTGTCAGCAGGTTTGATGACAAAGTCAGAGTTGGACCTGAGAGAACAGAATGTTGCAAGTTCAGAAAGAGACAGGTTAGAGTGGGTGAGAGGCACAGGGAAATTGAGGTGCCTGATGTCACGCCAGCAGTTCTCAATGAAAAGACCAAGAGAAGGTAAGAATCCAAAGGGAGGGCTCCAGGTGGAGGGAGAATATTGGAGGCGGGTAAAAGGAACCATTGAACGGGGAGAGGACTCCTGCCCAAAGAAGTGAGTACAGAAACGAAGGCAGCGAAAGAAGAGTTCAGCATCGTGCAAAGCCCGAAATTCATTGAGGTGAGGGCGTAAGGATATTAAATTGAGTCCTTTGCTGAGCACTGAACGTTCAGCATCAGAGAGGGGAAGGTCAGGTGGTATGGTGAATACACGTCCGGGGCTGGGATTGGAAGATGGGATGGGGTCATAGCTGATCTGCTGCAAAAGCTTCCATCCATGCCTTGTTACTTCTCGACTTGACTGTTCCAATGCTCTCCATCTTTCACTCTACATAAACTTGTGGCCATTTAAAACTCTGGTGCTAGTATCAAACTGTATCAAGTCTCGATCGTTTATCACGTCTGCGGCTCGCCGTCTGACAACAGCTAAATTCGGGTGTCCCTCATCCTTGTTTTCAAATTCCTCCATGGCCGTGCCCCTCCCTTTCCCTGTAACTTCTTCCATTCCTAAACGTCTTTGAGATCTCTGCCTTCCTCCAATTCTGTGCTCTAGCGGATCTCCAATGTGAATTGCTCCATCAATAATTTCCACAAGAATATATAATCGTTGTTGAGTGTTTCCATGTGGTAGAACTGATCTAAAGTTCAAGACAGCGAACTGCCATAATACCCGCAAAAGGGTAGAAACATAACACTTAGATGGTAAAGCACTGCAACGGACTTAGCACGCAGAAATAGGATATTGGGCCCTAAAGGCCCTGCCGGTGGTTGTCCTCCATAAAAGTCTCCTGCCACCCACCTCACCTAACTTCACCGACTTATCCTTCTATTACCTCTCTTTCGTATGCGTATTATGCTTCCATTTGAATGCATCAAAGCTTCATAGGCTCAATTTTCTGTCATGTCTGAAAAAAATATGGCTTTGCTCAACGCTAGGTTTTAGCTTAGATAATCTTCAAAGTCTCGATTGCGATGCTGTTCTGTAAGTGTATAAAAGCCATATCTAGTGATGATCATTAACAACATCAAAACGTTTTTATCACAATATCTGGGGTGCTAGTTTCATCGGAAAGTATTCGCTCTCTGCTTCGATTTGAAAGTCTGCTTTTTTAATTAGACTTGAACTCTATTGTCTGTAGAACTGACCAGCCAGTAGTTATGACGGAGCCACACCAATGGATGTAGCCACATATAGGTTGCCAACATTTCAGCACTGGCTACACTGCTATGGTTATTCATTGATTAGAAAGCGCTCTGGGATGCCCTCAGGTCACGAATGCACTCAGATCATGAATCCAAGTTCTTCCTTATTCCTTATAAGTGCCAGGTTCCGTGTATGTAAGCAATGACTCTGTTTCTGATTTGTCTGCTGCTTGCTGATGCGCCTACCCGGGAAACACATGAGATGTTCTGTAGCTCCGAGGAAAGATAATTTGCCTAATTTATCTGAGGACGGGATATTATCCTGGGCCGAATATTTACAATGCACTTAGATGACATGACCCCGTTGTATGCAGATTGCGAAACCTAAGGCAATTGTTGTTGCCCTTGACAACTGTCCCTTCAATTACTGCGCAAAGGTCAAAAAAAAAACTGCTTTTAACTGTTTCACCAAATCGGAAATATTGGCTACTAGAATATATAAATGGATTTATCTTTGTGTCGTAACATCATTATTTTCAGACGTTTTGAATCCGTGAATCACTTCCGGTGAATAATCATCCTTTTATTCTGCCCTTTAAAGCGATGTGCAATGTTTGATTTAAATTTAGCATTGTATATCGATGTACCGGGAAAAATTAATTTACACAAGAACATTTAATTGTTGTTAGGCGTTTGTATTTTCATTCCTCGATATAAATCTTGGCGTGTTCAACTCGAATTACCAATGGAATGCTGAAGAGTAAACAAAGCGACAAATGCGTCTTGTGGCGCTGTGGCAGCGTCTTAAAGCCTGGGCTAGAATGGGTCTAAATCCCACTTCAGAAGTTGATGATCACCGAAGGTGTATTCATAATGTGACCCAGCAGGTTGATTACCCTTTTTAAATACGCATGTGGCAGGCATTAGGAGTGGGAGAATTTCCTGGTCAGCCGGGGCAAACAGCTCCAGTTACTGGGATTGCGACCCCATTTCACTCTTTGGTTGAGGACGAAATGAAGGTATGTCAAATATACCAGATAGGCATTCAAGGAAAATACCTTTTATGTGGCTCCCTGATATTATTAGGACTAGTTAAGCAATGTAATTTGTCTACCTATGTAGGCATATGCACATTGTATGCACACGCACATATTTATACATGTGCGGACGCCCTGGTGCAGTTGCTGTGACACCAAATATGCGTTGCACTCTGTGTGCCTGAGTCACTTGATGTACTTTTCAGGTTGGGCGATCACGTTGCACCGGCAGCAAAGTCAGTGAAATCAATGGAAAGTAAAAACACATGCGGCAAAGTCACCAATAAACTCTCGTTAACTTTCAGCTTTAGTTTTCAGGTAATGTAATCGTTAATGGATAATAGATAGCGAAATGTATTTTTTCTTACATAAGGCATGGATTCAGTTACAACTTTGCATTTCAGAAACAGATGATCGACTACTGTGCTTGCCTTATAAATGTGTTATTTGATTTCATTCAGGTGAATATGCAAATCTTGAATGTTTAAAGCGTATATAAATACTTGAAGAATTAGCTGTGCACTGAGCTGAAGTATCAAGATTGAATATCCTCACGCATGGCTAACATACATGTTTAATTTGGGTAACTAAATAGCAACCTTTGTGAATCGATATATTGTGCCAATATATTTGAAATTGCCGAAAAAAGAGCCATGATGAAGGTTAAAAACAGAATTACCTGGAAAAACCCAGCAGGTCTGGCAGCATCGGCGGAGAAAAGAGTTGACGTTTCGAGTCCTCATGACCCTTCGACAGAACTTGAGTTCGAGTCCAAGAAAAAGTTGAAATATAAGCTGGTTTAAGGTGTGTGTGTGTGTGTGGGTGGGGGGGGGGGGGGGGGGGGGGGGGAGAGAGAGAGAGAGAGAGAGAGGTTCCTCTCTCTCTCTCTCTCCCCGCCCCCGCCCTCCCCCCCCACCCCCTCCCCCCCCACCCCTCCCCCCTACACACACACCTTAAACCAGCTTATATTTCAACTTTTTCTTGGACTCGAACTCAAGTTCTGTCGAAGGGTCATGAGGACTCGAAACGTCAACTCTTTTCTTCTCCGCCGATGCTGCCAGACCTGCTGAGTTTTTCCAGGTAATTCTGTTCTTGTTTTGGATTTCCAGCATCCGCAGTTTTTTTGTTTTTAACCATGATGAAGGTTGTTGTCTTACACACATCAGGACACTTCGCAAGAATACTAATATAAGGGGAAAAACAACAATTTATACCGTATGTGAAGAAGGTGCTGATTGGTTGGCAAACGGACTCTGACTGGTAGAGACGTTGCCATGGAGAATGCGCCGGTGATGGTGACTGACAGTTAACTACCAAGCATTGTTTGAAATTTAAACCAGGCAGCTTGACTCTGATTGGTCAAGGCATTGCCCCGAGGAATGGATCAGCTAATGGCTGTCATATTTTGATGAGCTGAAACAGGTGTGACGTGTGTAAGTGTTTTTTTCTGTCTGCAAAGAACAGGGCCCCGTATATTAATGTCTGTAGCTTCCAGTACACACAAATATACCAGCTGCGTGCCCAAGTGACAATCTTAAATTGGCTGTTAGCACAATTCTTAGCACACTGAGGATTATTAAGCAAATGTTGTCCAATCACGGAATCACATATAATGTTGGAGACAATGTTTTGTGTTTTGCAAGTATGGGCTGGTTGAGGATAGTCTGTACCTTGCATATTGTGAACAGCGGAAGGAACATGCTGTTTGATATGATCTGCCTGTCTTTGGGACATGCGGCCTACTTATCTAGCATCACATTGGCACCGAAATTCATATTCCTATGAGAGTAGATGTTTGTTTTAAATATTTTGGGGTATATTGTGTTATTCTGTAAAGAAGGCTGGGGGGCATCCGTTTGTGTATGTATGATTTAATTTAGCTGGGCAAGTATGATAGGAGTCAGGTTGACTGCGGGTTTGAAAATATGAAAAAGGACAGCGGTGTTAAGTTGAGGTATAAGTAAATGGGTTATACGAAACATTTGGATTTTTAGATAAATTAGGAGGTTATTTGAATATCAAAGGGGAAGTTGGGGAGGCAAAGAAAATGTTTACATCTTTCAGATGTTCATAGGTAAACAAGTAGGCGGGGATGTGATATTTTATTGACTCAAGAGCAAAGACAAGATGGGTACATAAATGATCTTATATTTAGAATATTTATATAATATTTAGAATGGTTTGTGTTTCAAAGGATGTGAGAACAATGTCACTGAGCTGAAAGGGAAAATGTATACTAGAGTTACTGTGGATAGCTGGGTTGAGCTAGAAATAGCTGATAAGCCAGAGATGGCTGGAGATAGATGGAGCTGTTTGAGCTTTTGAAATAGCTGGAGCTCTGGGCTGGGAGGGAATGAAGTTTAAAGTATATTCCAGTCAGACTAGAGAAGCCATAGGTGCAGAAAGCAGGTTTATTCTGAAATGGATTCCAGTGTAGCGTGGAAGAGGGTTAAGGTCATGTGGTACATCTTTATTGAAGATACAGCAATTTGCCTTGTGTAATATTACTGGTTTTCATATTAGACATCTATAAGTGAGTGTTGCCTGCAAGGTGCTTACTTGTGAGTTTGACAAAGCAGAGTGTTTTGGGGGTATGTTTGCAAGACTAACTGTAACCGCATAACTGTAATCTTGTGTGCATAAGCTTTCTTTCCTTTTTTGGAATAAAACTTTTGCTTTTTTTTTAAATCCCAAAAGTGTTACTGGACCTCTTACTGCTGAAATTGGTGAATCTTCTTCTAATCATCACATTACAAAAAAAATTGTGGCCGCTAAGCTTCCCGCTGGGATTTGGTTTGCGCAGCTGTGGTCATAGCATACCACATTCCTCATATGTTTGATGGGCAGAACGTCTTTTTGGCTTGATGGCAGTGTCCTGTTAGTAATGGACACCACTTGTGCCGCCAAAGGTATAGGTTTTAAGGAGCATCTTAAAGAAGAGTAGAGGTATAGAATGGAAAAGGTGCAAAAAGGCCTTGGTGTAGCAAACAAAATTTGCAATGGTCAAGAGTACAGAATTAAAGAAGTGAAAAAATCTGAGTGTTTTGGAGATGAAGGAGATTACAGAGAAAGACCATGGAGAGATTAGAAAAGAAGGATGAGAATTTTAAAATCGAGCATTTTCTTTACTCGTAGCCAATGTACGTCAGCGAGAGGGGGCTGGTGGGTAACCAGAATTAGACCATGTACTGAATTTTTGAAGGCCTCAAATTTAACAGAGGGTAGAACGTGGGAGACCAGCCAGAAGTGCTTTGGAATAGTCAAGTCTAGAATTATCAAAGGCATAGATAAATGTTTCAGCAGCAGCTAAGATGAGGCAATGCTGGTGTGTAGCACTGTCACTGAGGTGGAAATAAACGGCTTTAGTAATGCGAGGAAGCTCATTTCTATGTCCAATGTAACACCATGTTGTTAACGATCTGGTTAAGCTGGGAGAGTTGACAAGGAGACGGATGGAATCTGTGGCAATGGAACAGAGTTTGGGCAGGGACCAAGAACAATTGCTTTGGTCTTCCTAATATTTTCTTGGAGAAAATTTCTGCTGATCCAGAACTAGTGCCGAAAAGAGAGACATGTGTGCATTTGTGTGTGTTTATACATGGAGACTAGATCTAAAGTGCAGGTTAGGTAAATACAATCATACGCGTACACTCCAGGCGCCAGGCCTTAGGTTCCCGCCCTCTGTAAAAGAACTTGTGGCTTCTTGTCAGAAGCAAATTTGAATTTAATTGATCTTCGAACTCACAATTGCTGAAATATATTCCTTAACTTTGACTTTAATTTACATTTAACTTTAAATTAGTTTAAATTAATTACCTCGAGATAATACGGGTTCTGCGATACTCTCTAAATATCTAATAGACATATCTGGTGATGATCATCTGCAGCATTAAACTTTTTTACATTCTCTGGGCTTTGCTGTTTTTCAATTGACAATGTTTTTTCTCTGTTGTCTTTAAAAGTTTGCTTATTTTTTTTTATTAGAAGTGAACTCTCCTCTCTGTAGAATTGACTAAACACACCGCACATATAGGTAGACCGCACAACATTAATATGCTTTCTACATTACCTCAGTGTATAGCCTTCTAAGGTAATTCATTTGCTGCAAGGCGCTTTGGGATGTCCTCAGGTCATGAAAGACACTATATAAATCCTAGCTCTTTCTTTTCCCTTATAACCTAGTGACAGGTTCCTTGCAATAAAGCAATGACTCTGATTTTGGTTTTTCTTTTAGTAGCTGCTGTTCCGAAGCGGGAAACACACGGAATGCTCTGCAACCGTCGAGCAAAAGATAATTTACCCAGTTTATCTGAGGATGGTGATATCATCGTGGGTGGAATATTTACAATGCATTTAGATTCGAATCAGGACGTTCCTTCATTTACCACTACTCCGACAGACATGGATTGCGAAAGGTAAGTCAAACTGCCCAGGTGGGCAACGGCGCATTCAATTATTGTACAAAACGACGATAGATCACTCTGATTTATTTCTTTCAGGAATCCGAAATGTAATCTCTTGGATTTGAGAACTAATTACCATCTGGCGGATTTAACTAGTTTTACCTTTGTCCTAAACAAAAACAGAATTACCTGGAAAAACTCAGCAGACCTGGCAGCATCGGCGGAGAAGAAAAGAGTTGACGGTTCGAGTCCTCATGACCCTTCGACAGAACTGTTCTGTCGAAGGGTCATGAGGACTCGAAACGTCAACTCTCTTCTTCTCCGCCGATGCTGCCAGACCTGCTGAGTTTTTCCAGGTAATTCTGTTTTTGTTTTGGATTTCCAGCATCCGCAGTTTTTTTGTTTTTACCTTTGTCCTGTTATTTTCAGATGTTTTGAATCGGCGAATCGCTTCCACAGAACGGCTATCCTTTATTCATTGTATTTTACATTGTGTATCGACGCAAAATGAAGCATTAATCTTCACCATATTATTTATATGTTGTTGAGAGTTTCTAATGTTATAAAATTCTAAAGATAAATGTAATGCATCGAGGGAACGTTAAATCAACATCTCATAGTTAGTGAACACCAATGCTATTTGCATGGCAGCCGTGATATTTTTAAAGCATTTAAGCAATTTAATGTGTTTATCTTCAAATATAACCAAAAGTACGATCTGTAAATATATTTGGTTAACAGTTGCCATGAAAGCAAGTATGTGCTAAACACTAACGCTCTGAAACTCAGTGTCCTTATTGTCGCAGGCTAGAATTAGTTAATGTTCTTTTCACGTTAGACGACGAGGTGTAGTAGCGGCAGCTAAGCGATTGAGTTACAATGGAACGAAAACCAAACGCGGCTGGTGCAAAGATGTCTACAACTTTGCATTAATAATTACGTCACTTTCTTCTCTTTCGGTTTTACCTGTCACAAAATGCAAATTTAACTAGGTAAGAGGATAAAATAGATAAGAGGATAAAATGTCTTTATTCTCATGCAAGGTACAGTTACATCTACAGTCTACATAGAACACATTCAGCAGCGAACAGCTGTTTGTGAAGTTTGCAGATGCCCACAAAAATTCTTTGGGTTTATACCCGTCAATCTACGGTAATTGCAGACCCATTTCAGATGGCTCCCTCTACTGAGAATCTAAGATCTGTGTGACTAGGAAACACGGCTGCGAATCTCTACAATTGATTAGATTGAATGTTCCCACTGAGACACGCAAGGCCTTAATCAGGAAGTGGAAGTTAGAATATTTATTTTGTAAAATCATCGAAAGAATTAAAGGGAAGGAAACAGATTGCATTGAGAGAGAAGAAAGTGATAGAAAGAAAAAGTACATTTTTGTTTGAATAAGTGCAATTTTGTTTTCAAAAATCCCCAGCAATAATTTAAATGTGAAGGAATGTAGCTTCACATTTGTAAAAAGTACTTTTCAGTGCCAGATACATTTTACGCGGTAACTGAGACTTATCATCCTGAAAATAATTCATTTATATTGTATAGCTGACCCTAACCATTTCTGATTTGATTTAGATGGTAAGTATCAGGGTACCACGTCCTTAACACATTTGAATGTCAAGACTTCTGGTGTAATTATTTTATAGCAATTCTACTCGGAGGACAGAGAAACCAGGACAACACTTCTCGACCTTTATTCCGGACTACCCATGTGTAGGCACTGGAAGTTGCTTTCTGATTTATCCTATAATAATTTTAGGTTCCGAGAACCTGGGCATTATTCTTAGTGCAGAATCTGGGCGTTACCTTTTGTCTTCAGTGTGGAAAAGTGGGGTTTAAAGGTGTGCAAAGATATTTGGAAATTAGCTCTGCGTTAATCAGATTTCTTTTGTTGTGTCAACATGTATTACAATTGGATATCATCACTCGTCTAATTTGCTTAACCTGAATAACGAAATAGAAACCTTGGAGAATATTAATTGGAGAGTCAAGACCATTTAATTTTATTTTTACTGTAATGCTCCTGATAAAGATTCCAATCTATAGACATTCTATATGTGTATATCTACATATATTTAGTTGCAAATAGTTTGTGCAGGAATTCATGTACCGCCAAACTATTAGAAATTTAATCCTCTTTTGAATGCGGTTTCTTATTGTACGTACGATTAGAAAGAGAAAACAAATCTGGTGGTGGTTACTTTCTCTTTGTTATGGAATATCAGAAATGCGTTATAGCCAGATTATACAATAAGCGAATGAATTATGATTTCATTTTCCGTATTTTGTTTATTTGTTCCACAGCTTTCACATCTCACACTTTCGCTTGATACAGACCATGATATTTGCTATTGAAGAAATAAATGAGAGCAAAACTCTGCTTCAGAATTTCACACTGGGATATAAAATCTACGATGACTGCTCGTCCTCCGCTATTGCGTCCAAAGCAGCGCTCACTTTGGTCAATGGAGAACAAGAACAAATTGATTACCCTCAATGTAAAGGTTCCTCCGATGTCGCAGCCATTATTGGCTGTGATATGTCAACGTCCTCCATTGCAGCTGCAAGGGCAGTGGGTTTCTTCGGAATTCCGATGGTAACGTCAAATATTTGACTGCATTTACATTGAACCAGTATTTAAGTGTTTTGGGTTAGTTTATCAGCGTGCTGACGCCAATGAAGGCCAGTCACACAAACAGCAGCATGAAAAAATAAAAACTCCCGTGCAGAATGCCGCGTCGAGCCTGAGTATTTCATGTAGACGCTCAGTGGCTCGGGCCAGAATGTGCAGAGACCGTAAAATCGGAATAAGCATCAGAATAAACGTAAGGTGCCATTAGAAAATTCGCCTGGTTGAAATCCAGCGGAACGTAGCTCCAATGCAATCAGAGTAATCACCAATGTAAACATCAAACGCCAATTTTGAAACAAAAAAGATTGAAAGTTGTTCTATTAATCCCAATTACATTTTGCACGTTTAATATTATAATTATAATAAAAGGAAAATACAGCAGATGCTGGAAATTCGAAATAAAAGCAGAAAATGTCGAGAAAACTCAGCAACTCTGGCATCATCTGCGGAGTGAGAAATAGTTTAACGTTTCGAATCCATATGCCTCTGACTATGACTTCTTCAGAGTCATACAGACTTGAAAAGTTAACTCTGTTTCTCTCTCCACAGATGGTGCCAGGCTGGTTGAGTTTTTCCAGCATTATCTGTTTTTTTAATGTTTAACGAGACGTAGGCTTCGCTGGCTAGGCCAGCAATTACTGTCCTTCCCTAATTGCCCTTGAGAAGGTGGTGGTGAGCTGCCTTCTTGAACCACTGCAGTCCAAGTAGTGTAAGCACACCCACAGTGCCTTAGGAAGAGAGTTTCAGGATTTTGATCCAGCTACAGTGAAAGAACTGCGATAGATTTCTAAGGCAGGATGGCAAGTGGCTTGGAGGGGAGCTTGCAGGTGGTGGTGTTGCCAAACATCTGCTGCCCTGTCCTTCTAGATATTTGAGGTCGCAGTTTGTAAGGCGTTGTTGAAGGATCCTTGGTGAGTTGTTCCAGTGCATCTTGTAGATGGTACACACTGCTGCAACTGTGCATCAGTGATGGAGGTTTTGGATGGGTAAGGTAGTGGATGGGGTGCCAATCCAGTCGGTTGGTTTGCCGTGGAGGATGTCAAGTCTCTTGAGTGTTCTGGGAGCTGCACTCATCCAGGCAAGTGGGGTGTATTCCATTACACTACTAACTTGTGCCTTGTAGATGGTGGACAGGATTGGGGGAGTCAGGAGATGAGTTGCTGTCCACCACATTCCCAGCCTTTGACCTGCTCTTGTAGACACAGTATTTATGTGACTGGTCCAGTTCAGTTTCTGGTCAATCTTAACTGCCAGAATGGTGATGCAATCAGAGTAATCACCAAATGAAAAGCTTGCCAAAAATCATGTTAATTAGATATAGGTTATCCAAAGTACACTGATCGCACGTTTTCATACGTTCACACTTTTCCGGTACAGATTAGTTACTTCTCTACTTGCTCCTGCCTCAGCGATAAACAAGAATATCCCACGTTTTTTCGAACAATACCAAGTGACGAGTATCAGTCCAAGCTTCTCGCTGAACTCGTGAAAAAATTCGGCTGGAATTGGGTTGGGACAATTAGAAGCAACACGGATTACGGGAATTTTGGAATGAGAGCATTTGTCGAGGAGGCCCAAAAATTTGGTGTTTGCATTGCGTACTCTGAAGTGTTTTACCGGACGGATCCGGCAGAGAAAATCAGTAAAATAGTGCAGGTGATCAAACAGGCGACTACATCGGTCTTGGTCGGCTTCCTGCATCCTCGAGAGATGAAAATTTTACTTAAGGAATTTTTGCGTCAAAATGTAACCGGGATTCAGTGGATTGGAAGTGAAGGATGGGTTACTGAAGATTTAGTTCCACCTGAAGAAAGAGCAAGATTTCTGGCTGGGACAATTGGCGTGACAGCCCGCAGGACAGAAATACCCGGACTCAGAGATTATCTGCTGAAAATTCATCCTTCTCTGTTTCCTGAGAATATTTTCATGAAAGAATTCTGGGAAACTGCATTCATGTGCTCTTTGGGGACCGAGAATAAGACAGAACAAACCACTTCTACCTTTCGCATGCGGCAATGCACAGGGAAGGAACGGTTGGAAGAAATAGAAAATGCGTATCTTCCAGCGCTAATGGACGGAAGTTCCTACCACGTGTACAAAGCTGTCTATGCTGTCGCACATGCACTAGACGATATGCTTTCTTGTGAAGAAGGCAACGGCCCCTTTATGAATAATACGTGTGCTCATATTTCGAATTTTCAGCCATGGCAGGTAGGAAAACGTGCACATATTATTTCGACGTAATCATTCTTAGATAGAACCCAACTACAATGTGGACAAATATCATCATTTATTGAATTGTCACTGGTTGCATTTCCAGCATTTCGGTTTTAAATGAATGTAAATAAACTCGAGTGCATATGTCCACATACGCCTTATCCATGTTACAGTTAAAGACTTACACGGCTTGCGTTATTCTTTTCTAGCTGGTCCATTACCTACACTCAGTAAATTTCACCGATCGCATTGGGAAGGTCGTGTATTTTGATGAAAACGGTGATCCCGTCCCAACGTATGAATTGATAAATTTGCAAATGACTTTGAAGGGTACAGTTGAAATTGTAAACGTTGGATATTATGATGGTACAGCTCCTTTAGGGCAAGAACTTGTCCTGGAAATCGGAGATATCGTATGGAGCAGTGGTGGCAATCAGGTAGGACCATTAGACCATAAGATCTAGGAGCAGAAGTAGGCCATTTGGACCATAGAGTCTGCTCCGCCATTCAATGAGATCATGGCTGATCTGATAATCCTCAACTTCACTTCCCTGCCTTTTCCCCATAACCCTTGATTCCCTTACTGATTAAACATCTGTCTATCTCAGCCTTGAATATACTTAACAAACCAGCCTCTGCAGCCCTCCCCGGTAAAGAAAAATCCATAGATTAACAACCCTCTGAGAGAAGAAATTCCCCTGCATCTGTTTTGAATGGGTAACCCCTCACTCTGTGATTATGCCCCCTGGTCCTAGACTTACCCACAAGGGGAAATAACCTCTCAGCATCAACTCTGTCAAGCCCCCTATGAATCTTATATGTTTCAATAAAGTCGCTTCTCATTCTTATGAACGCCAATGAGTACAGGCCTAACCTACTCAATCTCTCCTCATAAGAAAAACCCTCCATTCCCGGGATGAACCTAGTGATGCTTCTCTGGACTGCCTCCAATGCGAGTATATATTTCTTTAGATAAAGGGACCAAAACTGTTCACAGTATTCTAGGTGTGGCCTAACTAGCACCTTGTATAAAACTGTATAGTTTTAGCAAGACAGCCCTATACTCCATTCCCTTTGAAATAAAGGCCAACATTCCATTTGCCTTATTACCTGCTGAACTTTAATGCTAGCTTTTTGGGATTCATGCACGAGGATCCCCAAATCCTTCTGTGCTGCAACTTTCTGCAGTATTTCTCCATTTAAGTGACATTCAACTCCTCAATTCTTCATGCCAAAGTGCATAACCTCACATTTTATTACATTATATTCCATCTGCCACGTTTTTGCCCACTCATTTAACCTGTTTGTATCCTTCTGTAGACTCCTTGTGTCATCCTCAACACTTGCCTTCCCACCTATTTTTGTGTCATCTGCAAACTTGGCGATAGTAAAGTAATTTCCCTCATCTAAGTCATTAATATACATTGTAGCCAATATGTTCTTTACGATGCTCATTTAGAAAGCATGGTAAAAATGTCATCTTTAGACCCACAGCATTGAAAACATCTGCATGTGAGTGCTTTATTAATTCTTTGAATATGGATATCACTGACAAGACTCGATTATTGTCCATCCTTAGTTTTCCTTGTTTGATGTAAATGAACGGCTTTCGAGGCCATTTCAGAAAGCAGCCTTCTCCCTTTTTCTCCCTATTCCCACCCCTCCCCCATCACGCCCCAAACCCCCAACCCCCACCCCCAATTAACTATCGAAGTGCATTTTCATTCATTGCTAATCTTCTTGCAGAAACACGGGTGTTTCCGAAATCTATCCATGGCTTCCTCAATTGATCCTTATTTTGGTTCTTAAACTTGCTTAAGAACCAAACTGAGATAGGTAGCAGGCAATTTTGAACACGGTGCAGCTCTTTTCTATAGAAAATAAAAAGATCATGTGTGTCCAGATAGAGGTTTTTAACATTTGAATGAGCTTGATAGCGGGAGGTGGTACCACTTGGCATAGTGGTATTATCACTGACTAGTAGTACTAAGTATTCCAGAGACACAGGGCAATGCTCCACCATTGCAGATGGTGAAGTTTGAATCCAATTAAAAAGTCTAATGACACAAACAAAAGTCTGAAGGACATTGCCGATTGCTGTAAAAAAATATCTGGGTTCACTAATGTCCTTTAGGGAAATAAATCTGCTGTTCCTATGGCCTGGCTCCAGATCCAGACGCAATGTAGTCGATTGACTCTTAAAAATGCCCTCTGAACAAGTGCATCTAGGGATAGGCCTAGCCAGCGACGCCCGCATCCCACGAACGAATAAAAAAAGAGAGATGGTTCCAGCTGTGGGTAGACCAATTAATCTACCCAAAGAGGGCTTACAGTATGCAAAAGGAAAGCGGGGATAGAATTGAATGGCTGGGATGCATTAAAGGGAAAGCAAGGTAAACACACTACAAATAAACAAATAGAACATTTGAATGAGAGGAGATGGGCGTAGGATCCTGCTCAACATTAACAGCGTTATGGACCATTGTGCTGTGTATTTTATAGAACCCTATGTAAAAGGAGCCATGAAAACATGTTACTGTTGTTATTTCTTTCCACCAATGCTAGAATGGATCTGACTGGACCAGTCGTAATAATTATGAGCCGCATACAATAGACGTAACAATTAAATATTCAGAGTTATCAGCCGTTAACTACCAGAGTTAGCTTGAGAAAAAAAAATCTGCAATTCCGTTGAATTTGAAGGGAGAGGCAAATTATACCAATAGGTCTAAACCTCCACTTTCAAATCTTCCTCTCCCCACGTACTACAAGCTATCTCCAAGATAGCATTGGATTCAATGATTCCAAACTATCCTTACAGCTCCCAGTCTCTTTTTCTCCTAAACAAATGGATCATTATTTCTTGTCAGCAATCTCTCACTACTGGAGTATTAGAAATTATGGAAAGGTAACAAACCGTGATAATTTTATAATTTAACATTAAACCACATCTGTTTTTCTTTTCCTGTTACTACTCTCATCCTTAATATGAACATTTACCCTGTCGATTTCACAGTTCGTAAGAATGGTGCTACTTAAAATTACCCTTCACAGCAACACTGAAGTCCTAACAGGGAAAAGAACATTGTCTGCAGTTAGGCCAGCAATGCCTCTTCAGAAGACAATAAAATTCTAAATTCCCGTTGAAGTAAACTCTTGAATATATTTAAATGCATCTTTCTTCTACAATATCTATGTGGAAACTAACAAATATTAATTGAAGTTTGCGCTGCTCTGACACAAATCCCAATGTAGCAGAAACATTGAAAAAATCACATGTCTTCTTAAACACTCAGAAACAAATATCTGTAAACAATTCTTACTTTCTGGAATCATAAGATATATTGTGTTCAGGTCTTGACATCGCTCTATAGGGAGGATGTCGAGTGTTATATGAGGGTGCAGAAGAGATTTATCAGAATTAAGCCATGAATGAGGGACGTCAGTTATTTGGAGAAATTAGAAAAAGCTGTGCTTCCTTCCTAGAGTAGAAAAAAGGGGGCATTTGACAGGAGTTATCAACTACAGGAAGGGTTTGTGGAGGGACATCTTCAAGTGACCAGTGCCGCTTACAAACTGACGCAAAGTAAAGGTTGATATAAAAGCAAAATACAGCGGATGCTGGAAATCTGAAATAAAAACAGAACATGCTGGGAAAAGAAACTCAGCAGGTTTGGCAGCATCTGTGGAGAGGGAAAAAGTGTTAATGTTTTGAGTCCATGTGTGACTCTTGTTCAGAGGTAAGATGATTTGTCAAAGGGGCGACATGATGGGAAAATGCACACAGCGGGTTGTTGTGATCAGAATGGCACTGCCTGAAAGGATGGTGTAAGCAGATTCAACAGTAACTTTTCCAGAAAGGAATTGCACCGGTACCTGAAAGGAAAGAACTATAAGCCTAGGAGAAAGGTAGAGGAGCAGGGATAGCCTGTCAGAAAGCTGGTGCATTGACGATGCACTGAGTGCTCCTTCTGTACAGAATTGTTCTTTGATCCTAAGAGGCGGTAGAAGTAAACATGCTTTCTTTTGCTTTAGATTCCACAAGCAATTTGCACAGAACCTTGTCCTCCTGGAACAAGAAAGGTGAACAGAAAAACACAACCAATATGTTGCTTCGACTGTACAGAATGTGCAGATGGTGAGATTAGCAACACCACAGGTACTCATAACTCTGTTACCGTATACCTCGTGTCTCTGTGGCAACAAGCACTTTTCATGTTAAAAATTAGAATCTTATATTCTTTCAGGTTCCACAGATTGTACGAAGTGTCCTTTGGAATACTGGTCCAATCAACAAAAAGATCGATGTGTTCTAAAGAAAATTGAATTTCTTTCCTTTGGAGAGATCCTGGGATTTGTGTTAGTCACACTTGCTTTAGTGGGAGTTGGTGTTACACTGGCTACAGCTGCTATATTCTTCCAGTATCGAGAAACTCCTATCGTTAGAGCTAACAATTCCGAGCTAAGTTTCCTCCTTCTCTTCGCACTAATGCTGTGCTTCCTGTGCTCACTTACCTTTATTGGGAAACCAACTGGATGGTCTTGCATGTTGCGCCGGACTATATTTGGCATTGTATTTGTTCTCTGTATTTCCTGTATTTTGGGGAAAACCATTCTTGTTGTGATAGCTTTTAAAGCAACTCTTCCCAATAACAACTTGATGAACTGGTTTGGGCCTATGCAACAGAGGTTAGGGGTGTTCGTCCTTACATTTCTTCAAGCTTTAGTTTGCACTATCTGGCTAGCTGTATCACCTCCCTATCCACTGAAAAACATGGCTTATTACAGAGACATAATTATTTTGGAATGTGATGTGGGTTCTTTAAAGGCTTTTTATTTTGTGTCGAGCTATATTGGTCTTCTGTCCACTATATGTTTCGTGCTCGCTTTCCTTGCTCGAAAACTTCCAGATAATTTCAATGATGCGAAGTATATAACTTTCAGTATGCTGATCTTCTGTGCTGTTTGGATAACTTTTATCCCAGCGTATGTAAGCTCTCCTGGAAAGTACACTGTGGCTGTAGAAGTATTTGCTATCTGGGCATCAAGCTTTGGTTTGCTTGTCTGTATTTTTGCTCCTAAATGTTATATTATCTTACTGAAACCGCAGGATAACACAAAGAAAAATATAATGGGCAAAGTGACTTCACAATAACTGAATGTTTAGCAATTTTTCATGTATTATGTCCCATCTGTTACAACAATGTACATAATTCTTGCTTAATTAATGTAGCTTGCATTCACTTTCGATGTAAAATGTGCAAGAAATGAAAGTACAGGATCCAATATTGTCATTAAATCTATTCTCAATTATGCAGGCTGCATGTGTTGCGCATGCGTAGAAACCCGATCGTGTATAGGTGGACGACAGTGCTATAATGACCTGTATAGCACTAAAATATGCGACTTGCAAGCTGTGCGCCTACGGCAAGCTGATACTCTTCGCGAGTTAATACTGATTTTAGTTTAACTCTGTACAAAGACTAATTTTTCTATTGATCAGCCAGTTTAGATTTAGGATGTTTGAAGATAAAATGCTCCATCTTCATTTATGTAAATCAAGGAGCCTAGTAAGAATCTAGTTCATTAATCTATTGCCGCCTACTCTGTAGATTGTCATTGACGAGTTAAGAAAATCAAATACAACATCTAAAATAGAAATACTCTGCAGGTCAGGCAGCATCTTGGGGGGGTGGGGGGGGTGGGGTGGGGTGCGGGGAGGGTGGAAGAAAAAGTTAACGTTTCAGGCCGATGAACTGCAACATCAACTCCGTTACTCTTTCTCATTGATACTGGCTAATATGCTGAGTATTTATATAATTTTCTGCTTTTGTTTCACCCTTATGCCCACATTAGCTTAGGTATTAGCTCTGTGGTCTTTTTGAGTCCTAGTAGTCGTGGTTTAAGTCGCACTATAGACATGACACTTGTTTTAACTTGCCAGACCGATGCTTATCGAGTCGGTGCTACCTAATTAGAGGTACCGCCCTTCGGATATATCTTTAGGCCGAAACCGCCTTAGCCTGTTTCGGACAACATTTAAACATCGCCTTGGCCTAATGGGAAGGAGAACTGGGAGCTGTAATCCACACCTCTGTATCCCTATTGCCATTTGTCTAACTTTGTAGTAACAACAGTGCCCACACGTGAAAGGACAGATCCAGCCGTTGGTGGTGGGGCCGAGTGAGGGGCCCTCTCGATGTGGAGCTGGATTCGCAGGTAGAACCGGCTGTGAAAATGCGTGAAGGCGTAATTTTTAATTTTGCCGTTAGTGGAAAACAAGAAGTATCGGCTTCAGCTCTTGTTATGCACCCAGCCCATTATGTTTTCGGTTTACTTACAACTGATAAGATAACGGGAGTTGCGGGTGGAGGGCGCTGCTCTTTCTGTGTTGTCCATTTTCTCTTCTAGATCAATTCGTCCTTTTTGTCTCTCCCTCGTTTAGTTTTGGCTCTTAACCCTATTTTTCACGTCTCTTTCCCCACACATGTCTGATTGTCCTTCTCCTCCGTTTCTATCTGTCTGCCTCTTCTTCACTTCCGCATTTCTTCCTCAAATTAACTCTTCTCTGTTTTCTCACGTTAGCCTACCACTTTAGACACTATACCGCTCTTTCCGGTACCTCTTTTTTTTCCTTCCCGCCCTTCTCTGCCCCTGTCTGTCTCCACAACATTTTTTTTGTAGATTATTCCTACCAGTGTTCATACAGCCATTTCATTTCCTGCAAAAAAGTTTTCCAAAAATCCCCACAGCAACTTAATGTATTTTCCCGTGTTCTGTTCTTCATTCCTTTCTGTTCTCGCCTTCTTCCGGTCTCTCGATGACAACATCCCTTCAAGTATGGTCCCAACATTATTCTCAGCCAACACCATCTGTTGCAACTGCTGCTGTCCTAGCTGACAACCGTTAGAGCAGACCAAAACTCCTACTTGCAAAATAAGTTAGCCTCGCCTCTCACTTAAATTTATTTTTATGGTAAACCTTCAGTTAAGTTCACCCAATGGACAATGGTTTTTTTTTTTCGCTTTCTCTCCCGTGGTTATAAACATTTGGCAAATCAATTGTAAACAAATTTTAATCCAGTTATTCAGATTCGGTTTGCTCATGAAAGATAAATTAGAATATTTTGTTACCGTCGGAAAGCTAAAAACTCCGGAGGAGAAAATGGAGTGGCGTAAGGAGATCCACAAATTACGACAAGCATATATCGCAAAACATATTAGGAATGCTAATGAATATTGGCCTTTATCTCAAGGGGGTTAGCCTACAAAATTGAACGATTTATTTGCTTCAGTTATATAGGACCTTGGTTAGGCCACGTCTA
Organism: Carcharodon carcharias; assembly: GCF_017639515.1. Classification (NCBI taxonomy): domain Eukaryota; kingdom Metazoa; phylum Chordata; class Chondrichthyes; order Lamniformes; family Lamnidae; genus Carcharodon; species Carcharodon carcharias. Next base: position 12,920,065 of record NC_054468.1, on the reverse strand, counting down.
GAGTATGGTTTGCAGTTTTGTGCACCTCACGGCACGACGATGTATTTCTATTGGAGGGGATGCAGTGCAAAATCTCCTGAATTATACGGGGATTTCAAGTGTTAAAGTGTGATGTTAATTTGGGATGTATGCAATTTAGCCGAAACGGCTGTGATGATCTAATCGAGCTATTTATAATAATAAAGTGCTTCAGTCGGGTACATGCTAAGAAACCACGACCGCTTTGTGGGGGCATGTCGAACCAGGAACACAATCTTATTTTTTTTCGTTTATTCATTCACGGGATGTGGGCTTTGCTGGCTGAGGCAGCATTTATTGCCCAAACCTGGTTGCCCTTGAGAAGATGGTGGCAGCTGCCTTTTTTAAACGCTGCAGTCCATTTGGTGTTGGTGCTCCCACAGTGCTATTAGGAAGGGAGTTTCAGCATTTTGAACCAGCGACAGTGAAGGAACGGCGATATATTTCAAAGTCAAGATGGTGAGTGACTTGGAGGGGAACTTTCAGGTGGTGACGTTCCCATGTGTCTGCTGCGCTTGCCCTTCTAGATGGTACTGGTCGTGGGTTTGGAAGGTGCTGTCAAAGGAGCCTTGGTGAATTCCTGCAGTGCATCTTGTAGATGGTACACACTGCTGCTACTGTACGTCGGTGGTGGAGGGAGGGAGTGTTTGTGGATGTGGTGCCAATCAAGCGGGCTGCTTTGCCTTGGGCAGTGTCAAGCTTCTTGTGTATTGTGGGAGGTGCACTCATCCAGGTACGTGGGGAGTGTTCCATCACATTCATGTCTTGTAGACGGTGGGCAGGCTTTGGGGAGTCATGGGGTGAGTCAGTCGTCGCAGGACTCCCAAGTTCTGGCCTGCTCTTGTAGCTACAGTATTGATATGGCTCGTCCACTTCAGTATCTGGTCAATGGTAACCCTGAAGATGTTGATAGTGGTGGATTCAGTGATGGCAATGCCATTGACCATCAAGGGGCGATGGTTGGATTCTCTCTTGTTGGAGATGGTCATTGCCTGACACTTGTGTGCTGCAAATGTCACTTGTGGCTTTCAGCCCAAGCCTGGTTAGCCTAACTTCAGTAGAAGGGAAAATACTAGAGTCTATTATAAGAGACGTTATAAAAGAACGCTTGGAAAGCATTAACGGGATTAGACAAAGTCAGCATGGGGTTATGAAAGGGAAATCAGGCTTAATTAATCTACTGCCTAAGGGAGAACCAGTGGATGTGGAGTATTTGGATTTAAAGAAGGCTTTTGATAAGATCCCACATAAGAGGGTGGTGGGCAAAATTAACGCATATGGTATTGGCGGTAATCTATTGGCATGGATTGAGAATTGGCTGATAGACTGGAAACAGATAGTGGGAATAAATGGGTATTTTTCCGAGCGGCATGCGGTGGCTAGTGCTGTATGACAGGGATGAGTGCTTGGGCCCCAGCTATTCGCGATATATATAGATGAGGATATATTGGATGAGGGAACCAAATGCAATATTTGCACATTTGCTGGCAATACAAAACTGGGTGGGGTTGTGAGTTGTGACGAGCATGCAAGAAGGCTCCTGGGCGATTTAGACAAGCTGTGTGTGGCAAACATATGGCAGATGCAGTATAATATGGATAAATGTGAAGTTATATGCTTCAGTGTGAAAAAGAGAAAGACAGAGCAGTATTTAAATATTGATGTATTGGGAAATGTGGATGCACAAAGGGATTTGAGCGTGCTTGTACACCAGTCAACAAAAGTAAATAGGCAGATGCAACAAGCAATTAGGAAGGCATATGGTATGTTGGCCTTCATTGCAAGAGGATTTGAGTTCAGAAGTAAAGATGTCTTACTACAGATATACAGGGACTTGGTGAGACCACACCTGGAGTATTGCATGCAGCTTTGGTCTCCCTGTCTAAGAGAGGACATACTTGCCATGAAACAAGTGCATCGAAGGGTCACTAGGCTGATACCAGGGATGGCAGGACTGTCGTATGAGAAGGGATTGGTTCGACTGGGCATGTATTCACTAGAGTTTAGAATAATGAGAGAGGACCTGATGGAAACAAATAAAATTCTAACAGTGCTAGACAGACTGGATTCAGGGAGGATGTTACCTGTGGTTGGGAAGTCTAGAACCAGGATCCACAGTCTCAGGATACGGGGCAGGCCATTTAGGACTGAGATGAGGAAATATTGCTTCACTCAGAAGGTGGTCAACCTTAGGGATTCACGACCACAGAAGGCTGTGGAGGGCGGGCCACTGAGTATATTCAAGAAATAAATGGACAAATATTTGGAACTAGCTTCACCAGGTGTATGTAGGGAAAGCGGGAATGTGGTGCTGAGATAGAGGGTCAGCCATGATCATATTGAATGGAGAAGCAGGTTGGAAGGGCCAAATGACCTATTCCCGCACCTAGTTTCCATGTTTCTGTTTCTGTATTTCTATAGCTATTGTCCAGGTCTTGCTGCAGTTGGTCATGGGCTGCTTCAGTATTTCATGAGTTGTGAATGGAGCTGAATATTGTGCAATCATCAGCGACCATCCCCAGTTCCGACCTTACGATGGAAGGAAGGTCATTGATGAAGTAGCTGAAGATGGTTGGGCTGCAAATGCTACCCTAAGGAACTCCTGCAGTGATGTCCTGGAGCTGAGATGACTGACCTCCAGTAACCACAACAATCTTCCTTTCTGCTAGGTATGACTCCAACCAGCCTACAGCTGACACACACACAATTTCTCTCTTTCATTTTCACATTCAGCAAAATGCATTGTGGGGTATTTCCAACTTAACTTAATCTAACAATTATCTTTAACTTCTAAGTAAAGAAAAGGAATACCTACAGCTGCAAAACGGGTCAGTTTAAAATTAAAAAGACAAACTGTAACACTCGTTTTATGAATTTCCTGAGCCCTAATTAGCTACTGATAACTATAATCGTGCCTTTTCCTCCTTTGCTCTTGTTCTGGGCATCACACATCCCCTTCTGCTTTTCCGGGGCCTGGCGGTAGGGGTGGGTTTTCTGGATTTCTTTCTCATCTTCTATATTAGTTTCTCATGTTCATCTGTTATAAATTTGGTCATCGACCCCTTCGATCCCCATACATTCTTGTCTAGTCTGGCTATGGTTATATGGCATCTCACCTCTGGCCTCTGCTCCGATAATTCTAACCTGCCTGTCGTCTGCTGTGGCTCTATGTCGCCTGACAAATAAGGACGGTTCTTACCTGCTCACGGCTAATGGTACCTCACCTCTGGCCTGCGCTCTGGTGGCACTGAGTTGTCTGCCTTCTGGTGCGGCTCCATGTGGCCCAACGCCTAGGGATGGTTCTGAGCTGCCTGCTGGTGGCTTGGGGCTAACTGTGCAGCTCCTGCTTCTTAACCTTTCAGCCGCCTCTCAGGTTCGAGTCTCCATGACTATATCATATGATCACTGATCTTACACCCTAACCATGCTGGTAAAGGTGCTCACCCGCCTGGTGCGTCCAAGCTACAGATTCCTCTGTCAGAAGTGGAGGACCTGTGTGCAGCTCCAATTGATGCAGAGTATCTAAAGACACTCGACACAGAGTTAGCTCTATCAAGCGGCAGTTTATTCAGTACAAGTAAGCATGTAGCACCTTCAGACTGCTATTTAAAGATGCACAGTTTCCATCACACATACCATTTCGTGATACTTTACTACAAACGCACATTGTTGTTATCTAGTTTGGTATGGCCACAATTACAGATGAATTTGCAAAATGACCTGAATTTTAACACAAACAATTCCCATAGTTTAGTGAATCCCAAACTTTGCCTTTTCTATTCTGATGATTTACTACATTGTCCATTAACTGTGTATCTTAGCCTGGTCCTGAAGGTTGTATCACTTAGCTTATCGTGGCCTGACCCCTAGTCCATTTACCAACTGCTTGGCTTGACGCAAATGTCGCATTCCTTATTATATCCACTCTAGTGTTTTTTTTTATATGTCAAACACTTTTAAATCTTAAACCAGCATTTGGCCAAACTTGTGTTATCTGATGGTGCACCGCTCCAATCGCGATCCTCTTCGCAGCATCGAAATCCATGCTAATTGAACCGTGACACTGTAATCGATATGACAAATTCAAAGGTGGTGCATATCAAGTGATAGGCAAATAGAACGTGAAAAGAAAGCTGCAAAAATGGTATGTTACACGATGGGTTATCACTGGTATTTGCTGCCCATCTGCTCTTGTCCTTGAGAAATCTTCTTGATCACAAAGTAGTGGTTTGCTAGGTAATTTCAAACGGCAATTAAGAGTGAACTATGTTGCTGTGCATCTCGAGCGGCATGTCGGCCGGACACCTCAATGATGGCAGATCTCTATCCCTGAAGGGACATGAATGAACAGATCTGGTCGCTTCATGGCCACTATTACTGATATTAGAATTTCCCCCATATTTTCTTTAATTAATTTAAATAAAGGTCCCCAACTGTCATTGTGAGATTCAAATGCATGGCCCACCTTCCCTCCTACCCGCTTACCTATTTACCCTATCCACCCTACCCACTTACCTCACCCAGCCTACTCATCCAACCACCACCCTATCCACTCATCCATAAATTCATCCATTCCTCCATTCACTAACATTCATTCGGCACATTTAAACTAGTGCTACAGCAACTAATACTATCAAAAAGATACATGCCCAGTCTTCCCTTCAATGCTCTAATGGACATGTGCTCTGCACTTCTGAGGCAGCCAGGCTCGAGAGACCAGGCAAGAAGTGCAGAGCAGTGTCAGGGTGTGTAAAATTCTGAACTAGATGGAAATCTGATTATGATTACCACCTCACGGAAGATCAAGGTCCAGTCTTGGATCATTTGTCCTGGTCTCTAGAAGTTAGTCCGGTAACATAGCCACCCTGCTACACCACTCTAATAATCATATGTGCTACTGTAGAATGCCATAGAGTGTAAAGCCGTTGATTAACAAATATGGTCAGTAGGAACTCTATTGCAGTTTACATTAATGCTTACAGAATTAAAGAAGATTGTGCTTCCAAAAAATGGCCATCAGGGATTTCCTTGCTCCTTTCTACACCAAAGCGGACAGGGTTCAAGAAATAATGTACTAGGAAAGGTGTTGCAACAAGGTCATGTGTTGGCAGTTGATATCAGCTATTTGGCATAACTTGAACGCTGACGAGAGCATGTTGTGATGTTGGTTGAACAGTTTTGGGAAATCAGACTAGATAGAGATACAATGTTTAAATGGAACCACATTTAAAGATTAGATACCAGCTTTCTGATTGGACACTTGTGCGCTAACGTTGTCAATCCATTCATTATGATGTTCAATGTGGAGGGCGGGATCTTCGATGGTCAACAGGCAGGAGGTGGTGCACAGTCACAAATCTGGTTGGTGAAGAAGGTGGGATTAATTGAACATTCACAGACCAGCGTAAACCCAACAAGTTTACTTTGCATCCAATCTTAAATCCATTGATGACAATGAAAGATGCTGAGGGGTGTGGGGTTGCAGGGGAGGAGACAGGCGGTGGGAGGAGTAATATGGGTGACAGTAAAAAAGTGCAGGTTTGTGGTTATCATTCATTTGCATCCAGCCATGAAGGTTTAGTTTACGGTCAAGATTCGGCTGTGATCCAGCCTAAGAGGGAACATCCTCAACTAGGTGGGATGTTTAAATGCCTTATCTGACTGCATATTATAGATTCCTGAAATTTACATTCATTGAACTCAGTTTAACCATAACAGCAAAATATTCGTCCTTTACTGGAAAACGTCATCAGCTTCGCTTCCCATTTCTTCCTTTAGTTGCCTTCGCATGGACCATCTCTGTCTCTTCCCTTCCTTGACTTCCTGGTCTCCATTTCCATGGGTGGCAGCCAATCAATATTCACAACTGCTTCCTAGAGTTACCCTGACCCCTCTTCTTCATACCCAGCTTCCCTTCCACAGAGCCCGCCAACTGAAGGAGATCTTTCAAATGATCCATTCATAAAGTTGCAGAGAATTTTTAGGTCTTAGATGGTAAAGCACTGCAACGTATTTGCCACAGAGAAATAGAATATTGGGCCCTAAAGGCCCTGCCAGTAGTTGTTCTCCATAAAAGTCTCCTGCCACCCACCTCACCTAACTGCACCAATTTATCCTACTATTCCCTCTCCCTCGTATGCGCATTATGCTTCCCTTTGAATGCTTCAAAGCTTCATAAGCTCAATTTCATGTCATATCTGAAAAGATATGGCTTTGCTCAATGCTAGAGTTTAGCTTAGATAATCTTCAACGTCTCGATTGCGATGCTATTCTGTAAGTATATCAAAGCCATATCTAGTGATGATCATTAGCAACATCAAAACTTTTATTCACATTCTCTGGGGTGGTAGGTTCATTGGAAAGTATTCGCTCTCTGCTTCGATTTGAAAGTCTGTTTTTTTTTTAATTAGACTTGAACTCTATTGTCTGTAGAACTGACAAGCCAGTAGTTATGACAGAGCCACACCAATGGACTTTGCCACATATAGGTTGCCAACATTTCAGCACTGGCTACACTGCTATGATTATTCATTGATTGGAATGCCCTCAGGTCACGAAATGCACTCAGATCATGAATCCAAGTTCTTCCTTATTCCTTATAAGTGCCAGGTTCTGTGTATGTAAGCAATGACTCTGCTTCTGACTTGTCTGCTGCTTGCTGATGCGCCCACGCGGGAAAGACATGAAATGGTCTGTAGCGTCGAGGAAAGATAATTTATCTGAGGATGGGATATCATCCTGGGCAGAATATTTACAGAACACTTAGTTGGATGCAGATCGCGAAACGTAAGGCAATTGTTGCTACCATGGACAATTGTCCCTTCAAATACTGCGCTAACGTCAAAAAAAATCTACTTTTAACTGTTGCACAAATCCGAAATTTTGGCTATTGGAATGCGTAAATGGATTTATCTTTGTACCGTAACATCATTATTTTCAGATTTTTTGAATCCGAGATTCACTTCCAGAGAATAATCATCCTTTTATTCTGCCCTTTAAATCGATGTGCAATTTTAGACTTCAATTTAACATTGTACATCGACGTAAAGGGAAGAATTAATTTAATTGTTGCTAAGCGTTTCTATTTTCATTCCTCGATATAAATCTTAACGTGTTCAACTCGAATTACCAGTGGAATGCTGAAGAGTAAACAAAGCGACAAATGGATGTCTTGTGGAGCAGTGGCAGCATCTTTACTTCTGGGCTAGAAACTGTGGGCCTAAATCCCACTTCAGGACTTGATGATAACAGAAGAAATGTAATGTGTCTATCTCTGTGTGCATATGTACGTTGTGTACACACACATATATTTCTGCATATGCAGACGTTCTGGTGCAGTTGCTGTGACACCAAATATGTGTTACACTCTGTGTGCCAGTCTGTGTCATTATGTTAAACAAAAACAAAAATAACTGTAAAAACTCAGCAGGTCTGTCAGCACCTGCAGAGTGCAAGACAGTTATCGTTTCGAGTCACTATGACTCTTCATCAGAACTAAGAAAAATAGAGATGAGGTGAAATATAAGCTGTTTGAGGGGGGTGGGACAGGTAGAGCTGGATAGAGGGCCAGTGATATGTGGAGGCAAAGAAGAGATTGCCGAAGATGCCATAGACAAAAGGACAAAGGGGTGTTGACGTTGAAGGGCGTGTTGCCTGGGAGGTGTTTACTTGTGGGCTTGTCCAAGCAGAGTGTTTTGAGGCAATGTTTGCAAGACTATCTTTAAACCCATAACTGTAATCGTGTGGGCATCAGCTTTCTTTCCTTTTTTTGGAATAAAACTTTTTTTTTAAATCCCAGAAGTGTTACTGGATATCTTTTGCTGAGATTAGTAAATCTTCTTCTCATCATCAGAATACAAAAAAAAGTTGAGGCCCGTAAGCTTCCCGCTGGGATATGGTTTGCGCAGCAATTAACACCGGCTGTGGTCATAACATATCACATTACTTATTTGTTTGATGGGCAAAACGGCTTTTTGGCTTGATGGCAAAATCCTGTTTAGTAATGGACACCACTCGTGCCGCCAAAGATGTAGGTTTTAAGGAGCATCTTAAAGAAGGGCAGAGATGTACAATGAAAGAGTTGCAACGGGTCAGCATTCCAAGCTAACGGCCTAAGCGTAGCAAATAAAATTTGCATTGGTCAAGAGTACAGAACTGGAGAAGTGAAGCAATCAGAGTGTTTTAGAGATGGAAGAGATTACAGAGAAAGACCATGGAGGGATTAGAAAAGAAGGATGAGAATTTTAAAATCGAGAATTTTCTTTACTCGTAGCCAATGTACGTCAGCGAGAGGGTGTTGGTGGGTAACCAGAATTAGAACATGTACCGAGTTTTAGAAGGCCTCAGATTTACAGAGGGTAGAACGTGGGAGTCCAGCCAGAAGTGCTTTAGAATAGTCAAGTCTAGAATTATCAAAGGCATAGATAAATGTTTCAGCAGCAGCTGAGCTGAGGCAATGCTGGTGTGTAGCACTGTCACTGAGGTGGAAATAAACGGCCTTAGTGATGACGAGAAAGCTCATTTCTACGTCCAGTGTAACACCATGTTGTTAACGATCTGGTTAAGCTGGGAGAGTTGACAAGGAGACGGATGGAATCTGTGGCTATGGAACAGAGTTTGGGCAGGGACCAAGAACAATTGCTTTGGTCTGCCTGAAATTTTCTTGGAGAAAATTTCTGCTAATCTAGAACTAGTGCCGAAAAGAGAGACCTGTGTGTATTTGTGTGTGTTTATACATTGAGACTAGATCTAAAGTGCGGGTTAGGTAAATACAATCATACGCGTACACTCCAGGTGCCAGGCCTTTGGTTCCCGCCTTCTGTAAAAGAACTTGTGGCTTCTTGTCAAAAGCAAATTTGAATTTAATTGATCTTCGAACTCACAATTGCTGAAATATATTCCTTAACTTTGATTTTAATTTATATTCAATTTTAAATTAGTTTAAATTATTTAACTCGAGATAATACGGGTTCTGCGATACTCTCTAAATATCTAAAAGTCATATCATCAGCAGCATTAAACTTTTTTGCATTCTCTGGGCATTGCTGTTTTTCAATCCGATAATGTTTATTCTCTGTTGACTTTAAAAGTTTGCTTATCTTTTTATTAGAAGTGAATTCACTCTGTAGAATTGACTAACCACTCCGCACATATCGGTAGACCGCACAACATTAATATGCTTTCTACATTAACTCGGTGAGGTAATTCATTTGCTGTAAGGCGTTTTGGGAGGTCCTCAGGTCATGAAAGACGCTATATAAATCCTAGCTCTTTCTTTTCCTTTGTAAGCTAGTGACGGATTCCTTGCAATAAAGCAATGACTCTGATTTTGGTTTTTCTTTTAGTAGCTGCTGTTCCGAAGCGGGAAACACACGGAATGCTCTGCAACCGTCGAGTAAAAGATAATTTACCCAGTTTATCTGAGGATGGTGATATCATCGTGGGTGGAATATTTACAATGCATTTAGATTCGAATCAGGACGTCCTTTCATTTACCAATACTCCGACAGACAGGGATTGTGAAAGGTAAGTCAAACTGCCCAGGTGGGCAACGGCGCATTCAATTATTGTACAAAATGTCAATAGACCACTCTAATTTCTTTCTTTCAGAAATCCGAAATTTGAGATTTGAGAACTAATTACCATCTGGCGGATTTCACGAGTTTTATCTTTGTCCTGTTATTTTCAGATGTTTTGAATCGGCGAATCGCTTCCACAGAATGGCTATCCTTTATTTATTGCATTTAGCATTGTGTATCGACACAAAATGAACAATTAATCTTCACCATATTATTTGTTTGTTGAGAGTTTCAATTGTTATAAATTTCTAAAGATAAATGTACTGCCTCGAGGGGACGTTAAATCAATATCTCATACGCCGTGAACACCAATGTTATTTGTGTGGCAGCCGTGATATTATTGAAAGCATTTAAACTATTTAACGTGTTTATCTTCAAATACAATCAAAAGAACGATTTGTAAATATATTTGGGATACAGTTCCTATGAAAGCTAAACACCAACGCTCTGAATCTCAGTGTCCTTATTGTCACTGATTAGAATTACTTAATGTTCTTTTCACGTTAGACGACGAGGTGTAGTAACGGCAGCTAAGCCATTGAGTTACAATGGAACTAAAATCAAATGCGGGTGGTACAAAGATGTCTACAACTTTGCATTGATAATTACGTCACTTTCTTCTCTTTCGGTTTTACCTGTCAGAAAATGCAAATTTAGCTAGATCGGAGGATAGAAAATGTCTTTATTCTCATGTAAGTTACAGTTTCATCTACAGTCTACACAGACCACACTCAGCAGCGAACAGCTATTTGTGAAGTTTACAGATGCCCACAAACATTCGGTGGATTTTTACATGTCAATCTACGGTAATTGGAGACCCATTTCAAATGGCGCCCTCTACTGAGAATGTGTGACTAGGAAATACGACTGCGAATCTCTGCATTGATCAGATTGAATGTTCCCATTGAGACGCAGGGTCTTAATCCGTAGGTGTAAGTTAGAACATTCATTTTGTAAAACCATGGAAAGAGTTAAAGGGAAGGAAACAGATTGCATTAAGAGGGGGATGAAAGGGACAGAAGGAAAAATACATTTTTGTTTGAATAAATATAATTTAGTTTTTAAGAATCCCCAGCTATAATTTAAATCTGAAGGAATGTAGCTCCACATTTGTTAAAGGTATTTTCAATCCAGATACATTTTACGCAGTAACTGAAACTTATCATCCTGATAAGAATTCACTTATACTGAATAAACGAGCCTAATCATTTCTGATTTGATTCAGGTGGTAAGTATCAGGGCAACACGTCCTTAACACATTTGAATGTCAAGCCTTCTGGTGTAATTATTCTATAGCACTCCTCGATTTTTATGATGGACTACCCACATGTAGGTACTGGAAGTCCCTTTGTGATTAATCGCATAATAATTTTAGGCTCAGAGAGACTCGGCGTTATTCTTAGTGCAGAATCTGGGCGTTGCCTTTTGCCTTCAGTGTGGATAAGTGGAATTTTGAACTGTGCAAAGATATTTGGAAATTAGCTGGGCATTAATCATATTTATTTGTTGTGTCAACATGTATGACAATTGAATATCATCACTCGTCTAATTTGCCTAACCGGAATAATTGGAGAATATTAATTGGCGAGTCAAGGCCATTTAATTATAATTTTTACTGTAATGCAACTGATAACGATCCCAATCTATAGACATTATATATGTGTATATCTATATATAGTTAGTTGCAAATAGTTTGCGCTGGAATTCGTTTACCGCCAAGCTACTAGAATTTTACTCCTTTGAATGCGGTTTCTTATTGTACCTCTGATTGGAAAGAGAACAAAAATCTGGTGGTGGTTACTGACCGAATATATTTTCTCTTTATTATGGAATATCAAAAACAATGCATTTTAGCTATGTTATACAATAAGCGATTGAATTACGATTTGAATATCCGTATCGTGTTTTGTTTATTTGTTCCACAGCTTTCACTTCTCACACTTTCGCTTGATACAGACCATGATATTTGCTATTGAAGAAATAAATCAGAGCAAAACTCTGCTTCAGAATTTCACACTGGGATATAAAATCTACGATGACTGCTCGTCCTCCGCTATTGCGTCCAAAGCAGCGCTCGCTTTGGTCAATGGAGAAAAAGGACAAATTGATTACCCTCAATGTAAAGGTTCCTCCGATGTCGCAGCCATTATTGGCTGTGATATGTCAACGTCCTCCATTGCAGCTGCAAGGGCAGTGGGTTTCTTCGGAATTCCGATGGTAACATGTCAAATATTTGACTGCATTTACATTGAACCAGTATTTAAGTGTTTTGGGTTAGTTTATCAGCGTGCTGACGCCAATGAAGGCCAGTCACACAAATAGCAGCATGAAAAAATAAAAACTCCCGTGCAGAATGCCGCGTCGAGCCTGAGTATTTCATGTAGACGCGCAGCGGCTCGGGCCAGAATGTGCAGAGACCGTAAAATCGGAATAAGCATCAGAATAAACATAAGGTACTATTAGAAAATTCGCCTGGTTGAAATCCAGCGGAACGTAGCTCCAATGCAACTGAGTAATCACCAATGTAAACATCAATCGCCAATTTTTAAACAAAAGATTGAAAGTTGTTCTATTAATCCCAATAACATTTTGCACGTCTAATATCATAATTATAATAAAAGCCAAATACTATCGATGCTAGAAATTCGAAATAAAAACAGAAAAGGCCGAGAAAACTCAACAACTTTGGCATCATCTTCGGAGTGAGAAGCAGAGTAAGTTTCGAGTCCATATGGCTCTGACTATGGCTTCTTCAGAGTCATACAGACTTGAAACGTAACTTTGTTTCTCTCTCCACAGATGGTGCCAGGCTTGCAGAGTTTTTACAGCATTTTCTGTTTTTATATTTAATGCTATAATTGTTTTGTTTATCCTTTCCAGTATTTGCTGTCCATCCCTAATTGCCCTTGAGAAGGTGGTGGTGAGTTGTTTTCTTGAACCGCTGCAGTCCATGTAGTGTAGGTACACCCCCAGTGCCTTAGAAAAGGGGTTCCAGGATTTTGACTCAGCGACAGTGAAGGAATGGCGATATATTTCCAAGTCAGGATAGGGTTAGTGGCTTGGAGGGGAACTTGCAGGTGGTGGTGTTGCCAAGCATCTGCTGCCCTGTCCTTCTAAATGGCTGAGGTCGCGGTTTGTAAGGTGTTGTTAAAGAAGCCTTGGTGAGTTGTTGCAGTGCATCTTGTAGATGGTACACACTGCTGCTACTGTGCATCAGTGGTGGAGGGAGTGGATGGGTAAGGTCAATGGTGTGCCAATCAAGCCGGTTGCTTTGTCCTGGACGGTGTCAAGCCTCTTGAGTGTTGTGGGAACTGCACTCATCCGGGCAAATGGGGAGTATTCCATCACACTCCTAACTTGTGGACAGGCTTTGGGGAGTCAGGAGGTGAATTACTCGCCACAGCATTCCCAGCCTTTGACCTGCTCTTGTAGACAGTATTTATGCGGCTGGTTCAGTTCAATTGCTGGTCAATGTTAACCGCAAGAATGGTGATTATGCACCAATATCAAATACTTCGCAACGAAAAGCTTGCCAGAAATCATGTTAATTAGGTATAGGTTATCCAAAGTACACTGAACGCACGTTTTCATTCGTTCACGCTTTTTCGGTACAGATTAGTTACTTCTCTACTTGCTCCTGCCTCAGCGACAAACAAGAATATCCCACGTTTTTTCGAACAATACCAAGTGACGAGTATCAGTCCAAGCTTCTCGCTGAACTCGTGAAAAAATTCGGCTGGAATTGGGTTGGGACAGTTAGAGACAACACGGATTACGGGAATTTTGGAATGAGAGCATTTGTCGAAGAAGCCCAAAAACTTGGTGTTTGCATTGCGTACTCTGAAGTGTTTTACCGGACGGATCCTGCAGAGAAAATCAGTAAAATAGTGCAGGTGATCAAACAGGCGACTACATCGGTCTTGGTCGGCTTCCTGCTTCCTCGAGAGATGGAAATTTTACTTAAGGAATTTGTGCGTCAAAATGTAACCGGGATTCAGTGGATTGGAAGTGAAGGATGGGTTACTGAAGATTTAGTTCCACCTGAAGAAAGAGCAAGATTTCTGGTTGGGACAATTGGCGTGACAGCCCGCAGGACAGAAATACCCGGACTCAGAGATTATCTGCTGAAAATTCATCCTTCTCTGTTTCCTGAGAATATTTTCATGAAAGAATTCTGGGAATCTGCATTCATGTGCTCTCTGGGGACCGAGAATGAGACAGAACAAACCACTTCTACCTTTCACATGCGGCAATGCACAGGGAAGGAACGGTTGGAAGAAATAGAAAATGCATATCTTCCAGCGATAATGGACGCAAGTTCCTACCACGTGTACAAAGCTGTCTATGCTGTCGCACATGCACTAGACGATATGCTTTCTTGTGAAGGAGGCAGTGGCTCCATTACGAATAATACGTGTGCTCATATTTCGAATTTTCAGCCGTGGCAGGTAGGAAAATATGCACATATTATTTTAACGTAGTCTTTCCTAGATAGAACTCATCTGTAATGTGGCCAAATGTCATCATGTTTTGAATTGTCACTGGTTGCATTTCCAGCATTTCGGTTTTAATTGAATGTAAATGAATTTGAATGCATATGTCCACATACGCCTTATCCATGTTACAGTTAAAGACTTACACGGCTTGCATTATTCTTTTCCAGCTGGTCCATTACCTACACTCAGTAAATTTCACAGATGGCATTGGGAAGATCGTGTATTTTGATGAAAACGGTGATCCCGCCCCAACATATGAATTGATAAATTTGCAAATGACTTCGAAGGGTACAGTTGAAGTTGTAAACATTGGATATTATGATGGTTCAGCTCCTTTAGGGCAAGAACTTGTCCTGGAAATCGGGGATATCGTATGGAGCAGTGGTGGCAATCAGGTAGGACCATTAGATCATAAGACTTAGGAGCAGAAGTAGGCCATTCGGACCATAGAGTCTGCTCCGCCATTCAATGAGATCATGGCTGAACTAATAATCCTCAATTCCATTTTTCCCGTCTTTTCCCCGTAACACTTGGTTCCTTTACTGATTAAAAATCTGTCTATCTCAGCCTTGAATATACTTAACAACCTAACTTCTACAGCCCTGTAGGGTAAAGAATTCCACAGATTAACTACTCTGAGAGAAGAAATTCCTCCGCATCTCTGTCTGAAATGGGTCACCCCTCACTCTGAGATTATGTCCCTTGGTCCGGAACCTACACACAAGGGGAAACGTCCTCTCTGTATCTACCCTGTCAAACCTCCTAAGAATCTTATATGTTTCAATAAAGTCGCCTCTCGTTCTTCTAATCTCCATTGAGTACAGATCCAAACTACTCAACCTCTCCTGTTAAGAAAATCCCTTCATACCCGGGATCAACCTAGCGAACCTTCCCTGGACTGCCCCCAATGCCAGTATATCTTTCCTTAGATAAAGGGACCAAAACTGTGTACAGTGTTCTAGATGTGGTCTAACTAGTGACTTGCATAGCTTTAGCAAGACTTCTCTATTTTCGTACTCCATTCCCTTTGAAATAAAGGCCAACATTCCATTTTCCTTGCCTATTACCTGCTGAACCTTTATGCTAGCTTTGTGGGATTCATTCACGAGGATCCCCAAATCCTTCTGTACTGCAACATTCTACAGTTTTTCTCAATTTAAGTAATATTCAGCTCATCTTTTCTTTCTGCCAAAGTGCATAACCATAAAATAAGGTTATTATGTTCCATCTGCCATGTTTTTCCCACTCACCAAACCTGTCTATGTCCCTCTGTAGACTCTTTGTGTCTTCCTCACCACTTGCCTTCCCATCTATGCTTGTGTCATCCGCAAACTTGGCGACTGTAAATTAATTTCCCTCATTTATGTCATTAGTATATGTTGTAGTCAATATGTTCTTTACGATGCTCATTTGGAAATCATGGTAAAATGTGAGCTTTAGATTCACAGCATTGAGAACACCTGCATGTTTGTGCAAAATTAGTTCTCCGAAAATGGATATCACTGACAAGACTCGATTATTGCCCATCCTTAGTTTTCCTGGTTTGATGTAAATGAACGGCTTTCGGGGCCATTTGAGAAAGCAGCCCGCTCCCTTTTCTTTTTCTCTATCATTATAATTTAACAGAGAACCACGTCCGTTTTTCTTTTCCTGTTACTTCTCTCATCCTTAATATGAACATTTACCCTGTCAATTTCACAGTTTCTAAGAACGGTTCTACTCAAAATTATCCTTCACAGCAACACTGATGTCCTAACAGGGAAAGGAGTATTGTCTGCGGTTTGGCCAGCAATGCTTCTCCAGAAGACAATAAAATGTTAATTTCCCAGTGAAGTAAACAGGTGAATGTATTCAAATGCGTTTTTCTTCTACAATATCTATATGGAAACTGACAAATATTAGTTGAAGTTTGTGCGACTCTGACACAAATCCCAGTGAAGCAGAAATATTGAAAAAATCACATCTTCTTAAACACTCAGAAACAAATATCTGTAAACAATTCTTATTTTCTTGCATTATAACATATAGTGTGTTCAGGTCTTGACATCGCTCTATAGGAAGCATGTCAAGTGCTTTACGACAGTGCAGAAGAGATTTATTAGAATTAAGCCATGAATGAGGGATGTCAGTTATTTGGACAAATTGGAAAAAGCTGTGCTTCCTTCTTAGAGTAGAAAAAAGGGACATTTGACAGGAGTTATCAACTTCATGAAGGGTTTGTGGAAGGACATCTTCTAGTGACCAGTGCCACTTACAAATCGACGCAAATTTAAGGTTGCTATGAAAACAAAATACAGCAGATGCTGGAAATCTGAAATAAAAATAAAACATGCCGAAAAACAAAACTCAGCAGGTTTGGCAGCATCTGTGGAGAGGGAAACAGAGTTAACATTTCAAGTTCGTATGTGACTCTTGTTCAGAGGTAAGGTGATTTGTCAAAGGGGCGACATGACCGGAAAATGCACACAGCGGGATCAGAATGGCACTGCCTGAGAGGATGGTGTAAGCAGATTCAACAGTAACTTTTTCAGAAAGGAATTGCACCACTACCTTAATAGAAAGAACCATAAACCTAGAGGGAAACGCAGAAGAGGCAGAATAGCCTGTCAAAAAGCTGGCGCATTGACGATGCACGGAGTGCTTCTTCTGTACAGAATTTTTCTATGATCCTAAGAGGTGGTAGAAGTAAACATGCTTTCTTTTGCTTTAGATTCCACAAGCAATTTGCACAGAACCTTGTCCTCCTGGAACAAGAAAGGTGAACAGGAAAGGACAACCGATATGTTGCTTCGACTGTGCAGAATGTGCTGATGGTGAGATTAGCAACACCACAGGTACTCATAGCTCTGTTACTATATACCTCGTGTCTCTGTGGCAACAAGCACTTTTCATGTTAAAAGTAGAATCTTATATTCTTTCAGGTTCCACAGATTGTACGAAGTGTCCTTTGGAATACTGGTCCAATCAACAAAAAGATCGATGTGTTCTAAAGAAAATTGAATTTCTTTCCTTTAGAGAGATCCTGGGATTTGTGTTAGTCACACTTGCATTAGTGGGAGTTGGTGTTACACTGGCTACAGCTGCTATATTCTTCCAGTATCGAGAAACTCCTATCGTTAGAGCTAACAATTCCGAGCTAAGTTTCCTCCTTCTCTTCGCACTAATGCTATGCTTCCTGTGCTCACTTACCTTTATTGGGAAACCAACTGGATGGTCTTGCATGTTGCGCCGGACTATATTTGGCATTGTATTTGTTCTCTGTATTTCCTGTATTTTGGGGAAAACCATTCTTGTTGTGATAGCTTTTAAAGCAACTCTTCCCAATAACAACTTGATGAACTGGTTTGGGCCTATGCAACAGAGGTTATTGGTGTTCGTCCTTACATTTCTTCAAGCTTTAGTTTGCACTATCTGGCTAGCTGTATCACCTCCCTATCCACTGAAAAACATGGCCTATTATAGAGACATAATTATTTTGGAATGTGATGTGGGTTCTTTAAAGGCTTTTTATTTTGTGTCGAGCTATATTGGTCTTCTGTCCACTATATGTTTCGTGCTCGCTTTCCTTGCTCGAAAACTTCCAGATAATTTCAATGATGCGAAGTATATAACTTTCAGTATGCTGATCTTCTGTGCTGTTTGGATAACTTTTATCCCAGCGTATGTAAGCTCTCCTGGAAAGTATACAGTGGCTGTAGAAGTATTTGCTATCTGGGCATCAAGCTTTGGTTTGCTTATCTGTATTTTTGCTCCTAAATGTTATATTATTTTACTGAAACCGCAGGATAACACAAAGAAAAATATGATGGGCAAAGTGACTTCAAAATAACTGAATGTTTAGCAATTTTCCATGTATTATGTCCCATCTGTTACAACAATATACATAATTCTTGCTTAATTAATGTAGCTTGCATTCACTTTCGATGTAAAATGTGCAAGAAATGAAAGTACAGGATCCAATATTGTCATTAAATCTATTCTCAATTATGCAGGCTGCATTGTGTTGCTCATGCGTACAAACTCGATCGTGTATAGATGGATGACAGTACCTGTATAGGACTAAAATATTCCGCTTGCAAGCTGTGCGCCTACAGCAAGTTGATACTCCTCTCGAGCTAATACAGATTTTAATTTAATTCTGTATAAAGAACAATTTTCTAATTGATCAGCTAATTTAGAAAGAGGAATGTTTGAAGATAAAATGCCCCATCTTCATTTATGTAAATCGAGGAGCCTGGTAAGGATCTAGTTCATTAATCTATTTCGCCTTCTCCGTAGATTGTCATTGACAAGTTAAGAAAATCAAATACCACATCCAAAATAGAAGCACAAATACTAGAAATACTCTGCAGGTCAGGCAGCATCTGTGATGGGGTGGGGGGGGTTGGGGGAGGGGGGGTGGGGGAGGTGGTGGGGGGCTGGGGAGGGGGGTGGTGGAAGACAAAGTTAACGTTTCAGGCCGATGAACTGCAACAACAACTCCGTTACTCTTTCTCATAGATACTGGCTAATATGTTGAGTATTTATATGATTTTCTGCTTTTATTTCACCCTTCTGCCCACATTAACTCAGATATTAGTTCCGTGGTCTTTTTAAGTCCTAGTGGTTGCGGTTTAAGTCGCACTATGGACATGACACATGTTTTAACTTGCCAGGCCGATGCTTATTGAGTCGGTGCTATCTAATTAGAGGTGCCTTCCTTCGGAAAAATCTTTAGAACGAAACTGTCTTAGCCTGTTTAGGGAAAAATTTAAAAATCGCCTTGGCCTAATGGGAAGGAGAACTGGGAGCTATAATCCACACCTCTGCATCCTTATTGCCATTTGTCTAACTTTGTAATAACAACAGTGCCCACCCGTGAAAGGACAGATCCAGCCGGTGGTGGTGGGGCCGAGTGAGGTGCCCTCTCGATGTGGAGAGGGGTTCGCAGTTAGAACCGGCTGTGAAATTGCGTGAAGGCGTAATTTTTAATTTTGCCGTTAGTGGAAAACGAGAAGTATTGGATTCAGCTCTTGTTATGCACCCAGCCCATTATGTTTTCGGTTTACTTACAACTGATAAGATAACGGGAGTGGCGGGTGGAGGGCGCTGCTCTTTCTGTGTTGTCCATTTTCTCTTCGAGATCAATTCGTCCTTTTTGTCTCTCCCTCGTTTAATTTTGGCTCTTTACCCTATTTTTCACGTCTCTTTCCCCACACATGTCTGATTGTCCTTCTCCTCCGTTTCTATCTGTCTGCCTCTTCTTCACTTCCGCATTTCTTCCTCAAATTAACTCTTCTCTGTTTTCTCACGTTAGCCTACCACTTTAGACACTATACCGCTCTTTCCGATTCCTCTATTCTTTTTCCTTCCCGCCCTTCTCTGCCCCTGTCTGTCTCCACAACATTGTCCCTTTTTTGTAGATTATTCCTACCAGTGTTCATACAGCCGTTTCATTTCCTGCAAAAGATTTTTCGAGAAATCCCCACAGCAACTTAATGTACGTTCCCGTGTTCTGTTCTTCATTCCTTTCCGTTCTCGCCTTCTTACGGTGTCTCGATGACAACATACCTTCAAGTATGGAACCCGCATTATTCTCAGCCAACACCATCTGTTGCAACTGCTGCTGTCCTTGCTGACAACTGGTCGATGATCAGGTTTTGAGCGAGTTTCTATCTTGTTTTCTCAACCAAAGCATTCATTTTGGCCTCCACCGGATACTTCACGCCTTAGCTGTCTACTCTTCCATCACACTTTAACACTTGAAATCGGGAGATTCTGCACTGCATCCCCTCCAATAGAAATGCATCGCAGTGCCGTGAGGTGCACAAAACTGCAGATCATACTCTAGATGTGGCCTAACCAAGGTCCTACACAACTGAAGCAAATAAATCGTTCCATTTTGTATCCCAACCCTCTTGAGATAAAGGCCAATATTCATTAGCATTCCTGATATGTTTTGCCATATATGTTTGTCGTAATTCGTGGATCTCCATTTTCTCCTCCGGAGTTTTTAGTCTCTCGACAGTAACAAAATATTGTAATTTATCTTTCATCAGCAAACAGAATCTGAATAACTGGAATAAAATTTGTTTCGAATTGATTTGCCAAATGTTCATAACCACCAGAGAGAAAGCGAAAAAAAATACATTGCCCATTGGGTGAACTTAACTGAAGGATATAGGTTTATCATAAAAATAAATCTAAGTGACAGCCGAGGCTAAATTTTTTTCAGTTAAGAGTTTTGGTCTGCGCTAACGAAAATAAAAAATATAAGATTACATCGTGATCTTGATAATCTTTTAAATGAAAACCAAATCAACAAAACTGGGATAAATCAGGCACAGCCCCTAATTCAGGTCAGCTGTAAAACCAAGAACAAAGTTTAAAGGAAACTTACAAACTTTAAATCAAAATGTGATTAAAGGGGTCAACAAAACACCCCAGTCCCCGCGGTGCCCACCGAGCACGGAAGGCCTCGAGAGTGCCAGCAGACACCGCGTGCTCCTTCTCCAGGGACATCCGGCAGCGAACGTAGCCGCGGAAGAGGGACAAACAATCAGGCGGGACTCCCCCGTCGATCACCCGCTGCCTGGACCTGTTAATGGCCAACTTGGCCAGGCCCAGGAGCAGGTTCACGAGGAGGTCCTCCTCCTTCCCGACCCCCTTCCGCACCGGGTGCCCATAGATCAGGAGCGTGGGGCTGAAGTGCAAACAAAACATCAATAAAAGTGATTTTGAGAATAAAATAAACAAAGTATCAAACACTGAGACGTGGCAGGGGAATGAAATTGAATAAATACCTCAACGAGAAAATTAATCAGGGCACAAATAGTTCCTTCCTCTTCTGTAACATCTTATACTTCCAAAGCCTTGCATTCGTGTTTACCCGGTGTTTGAGAAGATAGGAAGGACGGAACTCCAAGAGTTAAATCTGGGGTTACGGCAATGTTGTTACGAGTTACAGCGGCGGTGGGTATGATAAGGATGCTTTAAGCTAATGTTGCGAGATTTATATCATTGATGCTGATAGTAGATGATATATGAGGTTTGAAGCTCCGTTCAGAGTCTAATGGGTAACCAAGGTCACATGCCACTTTGTTCAGACTGAGTGAGCAACGGAATTTGCATAAACGTGGGATGTATGCATTTTAGCTTAGACAGCTGTGATAATCTAATCGAGCTGTATATAGTAATAAAGTGCTTTAGTCGGGTACATGCTAAGGAACCATGACCGCTTTGTGGGGGCATGTCGAACCGGGAACACAATCTTAGTTATTTCCTTTTATTCATTCACGGGATGTGGGCTTTGCTGGTTGGACCAGCATTTATCGCCCATCCCTGGTTGCCCTTGAGATGATGGTGGCAGCTGCCATTTTCAAAAGCTACAGTCCATTTGGTGTTGGTGCTCCCACAATGCTTTTAGGGAAGGAGTTCCAGCATTTTGAACCAGCGATAGAGAAGGAGCGGCCATATATTTCCAAGTCAAGATGGTGAGTGAATTGGGGCGGGGTGGGGGGGGTGGGGGGGTGGTTGGGGGGGGGGGAGGGGGGGGGTGGTGGGGGGCGGTTGGGGGGGCGCAGGGGGATGGGCGGTGGGATCTTCCAGGTGGTGGTGTTCCTATGTATCTGCTGCCCTTGCCCTTCTGGATGTTACTAGTCGTGGGTTTAGAAGGTGCTCTCGAAGGAGCCTTGGTGAATTCCTACAGTGCACCTAGTCGATGGCACACATTGCTACTATTGTGCGTTGGTGGTGGAAGGATTGAATGTTTGTGGAGGTGGTGCCAATCAAGCGGGCTGCTTTGCCCTGGGCGGTGTCAAAATTCTTGTGTATTGTGGGAGATGCACTGATCCAGGCAGGTTCGGAGTATTCCATCACAGTTGTGTCTTGCAGATGGTGAACAGGCTTTGGAGAGTCAGGTGGCGAGCTACTCCTCGCAGGACTCCCAGGCTTTGACCTGGTCTTGTAGCCACAGTGCTTATATGGCTTGTCCACTTCAGTATCTGGTCAATGGTAACCCCGAGGATGTTGATAGTGGTGGATTCAGTAATGGTAATGCCATTGAACATCAAGGGGTGATTGTTGGATACTCTCTTGTTGGAGATGGTCATTGCCTGACACTAGTGTGCTGTGAATGTTACTTGCGGCATTTCAGCCCAAGCCTGGTTAGCCTAACATAGCCTAACATCAGTAGAGGGGAAAATGCTGGAGTCTATTTTAAAAGGCATTTTAACAGAACACTTGGAAAGCATGAACGGGATTAAACAAAATTAGCATGGGTTTATGAAAGGGAACTCATGCTTAACTAATCTACTGGAGTTTTTTGAGGATGTAACTAGTAGAATAGATAAGGGAGAACCAATAGATGTGGTGTATTGGGATTTCAAGAAGGCTTTTGTAAAATTACACATAAGAGGATAGTGGGCAAAATTAAAGCGCATGGTTTTGGAGGTAATGTGTTGGCATGGATTGAGAATTGGCTGATAGACTGGAAACAGAGTGGGAATAAATGGGTTTTGTTCTGAGTGGCATGCAGTGACTAGTCGTGTACGGCAGGAGTCAGTGCTTGGGCCCCAGCTATTTGCGATATATATAAATGTCTTGGATGAGGGAACCAAATGCAATATTTGCACGTTTGCTGACGATGCAAAAATGGGTTGGGTTGTGAGATATGAGGAGGATGCAAGAAGGCTTTTGGGCGTTTTAGACAAGTTGTGTGTGGCAAACACGTGGCAGATGCAGCATAGTGTAGATAAATGTGAAGTTATATGCTTCAGTGTGAAAAACAGAAAGGCAGAGTAGTATTTAAATAATGATATATTGGGAAGTGTGGATGTACAAAGGGTGTGCTTGTACACCAGTCAACAAAAGTAAATAGGCAGGTGCAATAAGCAATTAGGAAGGCAAATGGTATGTTGGCCTTCATTGCAAGAGGATTTGAATTCAGAAGTAGGGATGTCTTACTGCAGTTATACAGGGCCTTGGTGAGACCACACCTGGAATGTTGCATGCAGCTTTGGTCTCCCTGCCTAAGAGAGGATATACTTGCCATAAAAAGAATGCAGCGAAGCTTCACTAGGCCGATATTGGGGATGGCAGGACTACCGTATGAGAAGGGATTGGTTCGACTGGTCTTGTATTCACTAGAATTTAGAAGAATGAGAGAGGGCCTGATGGAAACGTATAAAATTCTAACAGGGCTAGACAGACTGGACTCAGGGAGGATGTCTCCCCTGGTTGGGACGTGTAGAACCAGAGGCCACAGTCTCATGATATGGGGCAGGCCATTTAAGACTGAGATGAGGAAATATTTCTCTACTCAGAGGGTGGTCAAGCTGAGGAATTCTCTGCCACAGAAGGCTGTGGAGGACAGGTCACTGAATATATTAAAGAAATAAATTGATAAATGTTTGGATATTAGTTGCATCAGGGTATGGAGGGAGAGTGGGAATATGGTATTCAGATAGAGGAACAGCCATGATCATATTAAATGGAGAAGCAGGCTCGAAGGGCCAAATGACCTAATCCTTCACCTGGTTTCCATATTTCTATGTTTCTATATTTCTATAGCTATTGTCCAGGTCTAGCTACGGTTGGTCATGGACTGCTTCAGTATTTGAGGAGTTGTGAATGGTGTTGAATATTGTGCAATCTTCAGCAAACAGCCCCAGTTCTGACCTAACGATGAAAGGAAGGTGATTGCTGAAGAAGCTGAAGATGGTTGGGCTGTGAATACTACCCTGAGGCACTCCTACAGTGATGTCGTGGAGCTGAGGTGACTGATCTCCAGCAACCACAACCATCTTCCTTTGTACTAGGTGTGACTCCAACCAGCGGAGAGTTTTCCCCATGATTCCCCATTGACTCCAGTTTTGCTAAGGCTCCTTGATGCCACACTCTGTCAAATGCTGCCTTGATGTCAGGGGCAGTCACTCTCACCTTACCTCTGGAGTTCAGCTCTATTTTGAACCAACACTCAAATGAGGTTAGGAGATGAGTGGCCCTGGCAGAACTCAAACTGGGCATCTGTGAGCAGGTTATTGCTAAGCCAGTACCATTTGATAGCACTTTTGATGACACATTCCACTACTTAATTGATGATAGAGAGCAGACTGTTGGGCTGGTAATTGGCTGGGTTGGGTTTGTCCTATTTTTTTGTGCACAGGACATACCTGGGTAATTTTCCACATAGCCGGGTAATTGCTGGTGTAGTAGCTGTACTGGAAGAGCTTGGCCAGCGGCACAGCATGTTCTGGAGCACAGGTCTTCAGTACTATTGCTGAAATATTGTCAGGATCCATAGCCTTTGCAGTGTCCAGTGCTTTCAGCTGTTTCTTGATATCACATGGAGTGAATCAAATTGGCTGCAAACTGGTATTGGTGATGCTGGGGACCTCCGGAGGAAGCTGAGATGGATTATCCACTTGGCACTTCTGATTGAAAATTATTGTAAATGCTTCAGCCTTATAACCAACAACTGAAAACAACTTATTGAACCAGACCACAAATAGCTAATCAAACTTTAAGGTCAGTGACAAACCTACGGACACTGTCTTGCAAACATACAAAGAAAAGCAGATAGACATGAGAATTACAAATATGCCTACAGCTGACACACACATAATTTCTCTCCTTCATTTTCACATTCAGCAAAAGGATATTTCCAACTTAACTTAATCTAACCATTATCTTTAACTTCTAAGTTCAATTTCAAATAAAAGGAATGCCTACAGCTGCAAAACTAGTCAGTTTAAAATTAAAAAGACAAACTGTAACACTCGTTTGATGAATTCCCTGAGTTCTAATGAGCTAATGGTAACTATAATCATGTCTTTTCCTTCTTTGCTCTTGTTTTGCACATCGCACAGCTCCTTCTGCTTCGCCGGAGCATGGTGGTGGGAGTGGGTCTTCTGGATTTCTTTCTCAACGTCTGTATTAGTTTCTTATGTTCATGTGTTATAAGTTTGGTTATCGACCCTTTCGATCCCCACATATTCTCGTCAAGTCTGGCCATGGTTATATGGCATCTCACCTCTGGCCTCTGCTCTGATAATTCTAACCTGTCTGTCGTCTGCTGTGGCTCTAAATAGCCTGTCAGATAGGAATGGTCCTGACCTGCCGACATGCAGCTCATGGCTATTGGTACCTCACCTCTGGACTTCGCCCTGGTTGTTCTGACCTATCTGTTTTCTGGTGCGGCTCTATGTGCCCTATCGCCTAGGTTTGGTTAATATCTGCCAACTGGTGGCTTGGGGCTAACTGTGCAGCTCCTGCTTTTTCACCTTTCAGCCGCCTCTCAGGTTTGAGTCTCCATGACTGTATCATATGATCACTGATCTTACACCCTAACTATGCTGGTAAAGGTACTCACCCACCTGGTGCGTCCAAGCTACCATTTCCTCTGTCAGAAGTGGAGGCCCTGTGTGCAGCTCCAATTGTTGCAGAGTATCTAAAGACACTCGACAGAGAGTTAGCTCTATCTAAATCAAATGGCAGTTTAATCAGTACAAGTAAGCATACAGGTGTAGCTCCTTCAGACTGCTATTCAAAGATACACAGTTTTCATCATATATACCATCTTTGTGATACTTTACCACTAACTCACATTGTCCTTATTGTGTACATCTAGTTTGGTACATCCACAATTACAGATGAATTTGCAAAATGACCTGATTTTTAACCAATCAATTCCCACAGTTTAGTGAATCATGAACTTTGCCTTTTCCTATCGTGGCCTGACCCCTAGTCCATTTACCAACTGCATGGCTTGACCCACATGCCACAATCCTTACCATATCCACTCTAGTGTTTTCTTTAATATGTCAAACACTTTTAAATCTTAAACCAACACTTGGTCAAGCTTATGTTATTCCATGGTACACTACTCCAATCGAGGCCCTCTTCACAGCATCGAAATCCATGCTAATTGAACCATATCACTGTAATCGATATGACAAATTCAAGGGTGGTGCATATCAAGAGATAGGCAAATTGGACATGGCATGAAAACTGCAAAAACAGCATGTTACTGGATGGGATGTTTTATATTGTTTCTCAGTGGACATAGTTGTAAGGATGGCGTGTATAAAATCCAAATTCTCTCAGTAATCTGTGTTTTAAGCTTGATCTATGATAATATCATTATCTTACAGTAATGCGAGAATTTTAGTAAGGCCCTTCACAGTGCCAGCAGCCCCTGAGCAGGCCTAGCGCGCAAAGCGCTGTCAATTCCTGCAGCAATGGCACTCGGGATATTCATCACTAAATTTCCAATGATCGAAAGGTAAAAAGATACATCAGAAACGTTCGCACACTTTTTCCATTTATTCACACGATGGGTACGTCACTGGTATTTGCTGCCCATCCGCCCTTGTCCTTGAGAAGCCTTCTCGATCACAAAGGAGTGGTTTGCTAGGTAATTTCAAACGGCAAAAAAGAGTGAACTATGTTGCTGTGCATCTCGAGCTGCATGTAGGCCAAACACCGTAATGATCGCAGATTTCCATCCCTAAGGGGACAGAATGAACAGATCTGTTCGCTTCATGGCCACTATTACTGGTATTAGCATTTTCATCCAAGTCTTCTTTAATTATGTGAATTTAAAGTTCCAACTGTCATTGTGAGGTTCATATGCGTGGCCCACCTTCCCTCCTGCCCACTTACCTATTTACCCTATCCACCCTACCTACTCACCTCATCCAGCCTACCTATTCAACCACCACCTTATCCACTGATTCGTACATTCATCCATTTCCCCATTCACTAATATTCACACTGGATATTTAAACTAGCTCTACAGCAACAAGCACTATCAAAAAAGGCACATGCCCAGTCTTCCCTTCAATGCCACAGCACTGCGATGGTACTCTCTAATGGGCATGCGCTCTGCACTTCTGAGGAAGCCAGGCTCGAGAGACCCGTCATGAAATGAGGAGCAGTGTCAGGGTGTGTAAGAATCTGAACTAGGTGGAATTCTGATGATGATTACCGCCTCGCGGAAGATCACGGTCCAGCTTTGGATCATTTGTCCTGGTCTCTAGATTGTTAGTCCGGTAACATAGCCACGCTGTTTCGTACCTCTTATAACCTTGTGGGCTACTGTAGAATGCCATAGAGTGTAAAGCAGGTGTTGAAGCAAATATGTCCAGCAGGAACTCTATTGTAGTTTACATTAATACTTAACAGAATTAAAGAAGATTGCACCTCCGATAAATGGCCACCAGGGATTTCTTCGCTCCTTTCTGCACCAGAACGGACAGGATTCAAGAAATAATGTACTAGGAAAGGTGTTTAAAAAATGTCATGTGTTGGCAGTTGATATCAGCTACTTGGTATACCTCGAACACTGACGAGAGCATGTTGTGATGTTGGTTGAATAGTGGTGGGAAATCAGACTAGATAGAGATACAATGTTTAAATGGAGCGGCCTTTAAGGGTTAGAGGCCAGGTTTCTGAGTGGACACTTGTGCGCCGAATTGTCAATCCATTCATTATGATTTTCGATGGGGAGGCCGGGGTCTTCGATGGTCAACAGGCAGGAATGTGGTGCACAGTCACGAATCTGGTTGGTGAAGAAGGTGGGGTTAATTGAACTCTTACTGACCAGCGAGAACCCGGCAAGTTTATTTTGCATTCCACTCAATCTTAAATGCATTGATGACAATGAAAGATGCCGCGGGGCGTGGGTTTGCGGGGGAGGAGTTATGAGGGTGACAGTAAAAAAGTGCAGGTTTTTGGTTATCATTCATTTGCATCCAACCATGAAGGTTTAATTTACGGTCAAGATTCAGCTGTGATCCAGCCTACGAGGGAACATCCTCAACTAGGTGGGATGTTTTTCATGCCTTATCTGGTTGCACATTATAGATTCCTTAAATTTACGTTCATTGAATTCAGTTTACCCATTACAGCAAAATATTCGATCTTTACAGGAAAATTTCATCAAATTCGCTTCTAATTTCTTCCTTTAGTTGCCTTCGCATGGACCTGCAGGATCACATGCAGGATAAAAGAGCGCGAGTAGAGCGGCGGATGCATAATATAAAACTGAAAAAGTGACGTCACAGGAAAGCTGTGACCTGATTGGTTTGTAGGAAATCTGCACCAAATTTGGGAGAAAAACACTGCAAAGCTAATTAATAAATTAATTATCTAAGTAGAGATGACTGGGCAAGTGATGTGCTGTAGTTGTAGGATGTGGGAGCTGGCAGATCCCATTGCGAGCCTCAGTGACCACATCTGCAGCAAGTGTTGGTTGCTGGAGGAACTCTGGCTCAGAATTGATGAGCTGGATTCCGAGCTCTGGACGCTGCAGCATCGGGATGGGGGAATTACCTGGATGCTTGGTTTCAGGAGGCGGTCACACCTGGTAGATTAAGTACCTCAAGTCCGGTCAGTGGTCAGGGTCAGCAGGGTGTGACTGCAAGTGAGGCAGGTGGAGGGATCCTGTGTTCAGGAACAGAGGAGCCTCAGCTCTTGACCTTGGCCAACAGGTACGAGGTACTTGCTCCCTGTGTGGATGAGGAACAGGGCTGTAGGGAGGATGAGCCAGCTGACCACGGCACCACGGCACAGGAGGCCATTCAAGAGGAGGAAGCAAAAAGACAAGTGGTAGTTGTAGGGGATTCTATAATTAGGGGAATTGATTGCATCCTTTGTAAGCAGGATCGAGAGTCCTGCATGGTATGTTGCCTGCCCGGTGCCAGGGTGAGGGACATCTCTGACCGGCTTGAAAGGATATTGGAGAGGGAGGGGGAGGATCCAATTGTTGTGGTCCATGTCAGGACAAATAACATTGGTAAGACTAGGAAAAGAGGACCTGTTTGGGGATTATCAGGAACTAGGAACTAAACTAAAGAACAAGTCCTCAAGAGTTATCATCTCTGGATTACTACCCGAGCCATGTGCAAATTGGCATAGGGATGCGAGAATAAGGGAAGTAAACACGTGGCTAAAGGAGTGGTGTGGAAAAGAGGGGTTCCATTTCATGGGGCACTGGCATCAGTACTGGTTCAGTCACCACCTGAACAAATCTGGGACCAATGTTCTAGCGAAAAGGGTAAATAGGGTGGTCAACAGGACTTTAAACTAGAAAGTGGAGGGGGGACGGGACGGTGGAAGAGAAGTGTAAAACTGCAAGAAGGATAACTAATGGGAAAAAAAGCAGCAGGTTGGCATCTGGGGGGTGGTGGGGGGGGGGGGGTGTGCGGGGGGTGATGGATTCAACTTCATGGAAAATTATGAAAAAACTGAAAAGGAAGGAGAGCCCAGGAGAGGCTATTAAAGTCTCCAGAACACGAAATAAGTGCTTGGAAAGGGCTAGGAATCTAACTTCAAGCTTCAAGCACATCAGATAAAGGGACAACAAAGAGAATGGGGTTGGGAAGTACAGGACTGAAGGTGTTGTATCTGAATGCACGCAGTATTCGAAATAATGTAAATGAGCTTGTGGTGCAGATTGAAATTGGCAGGTATGATGTGGGGCCATCGCAGAGACATGTCTGCAGGGGGATTAGGACTGGGAGCTAAATATCCAAGGATATACATCCTATCAAAAAGATAGGCAGTTTGGCAGAGGGGATGGGGTGGCTTTGGTAGTAAGAAATGAAATTAAATCAATAGCAAGAAACGACATAGGGTCAGATGATGTAGAATCATGTGGGTAGAGTTGAGGAACTGCAAAGGTAAAAAAACCATAATGGGAGTTATGTACAGGCCTCTGAACAGTAGTCAGGATGTGGGGCACACCAGGAGATAGAAAAAGCAAGGTTACAGTGATCATGGGGGATTTCAATATGCAAGTAGGCTGGGAAAACCAGGTTGGTAGTGGATTCCAAGAAAATAAATTTGTGGAATGTCTATGAGATGGCTTTTTTGGAGCAGCTTGTGGTGGAGCCCACTAGGGAACAGGCAGTTCTAGAGTTAGTAATGGGTAATGAGGTAGATTTGATAAGGGAGCTAAAGATAAAGGAACCTTCAGGATGAAGTGGCCATAATATGATAGAATTTACCCTGCAATTTGAGAGGATAAGCTGGAATCAGATGTAACGGTATTACAGTTGAATAAAGGTAACTACAGAGGCATGAGGGAAGAGCTGGCCAGAATTGACTGGGAGATGAATCGAGCAGGAAAGACAATGGAACAGCAATGGCAGGAGTTTCTGGGAGTAATTTAGGAGACACAGCAA
Organism: Carcharodon carcharias; assembly: GCF_017639515.1. Lineage (NCBI taxonomy): Eukaryota > Metazoa > Chordata > Chondrichthyes > Lamniformes > Lamnidae > Carcharodon > Carcharodon carcharias. Next base: position 12,889,807 of record NC_054468.1, on the reverse strand, counting down.
AAATTCATCCCTAAGAAGAAGAAGCATACTAAAGGGAAGACGAGGCAACCATGGCTGACAAGGGAAGTCAGGGACAGCATAAAAGCTAAAGAGAAAGCATACAGTGCGGCGAAGAGCAGTGGGAAACCAGGGGATTGGGAAGCCTACAAAGGCCAACAGAGAACAACTAAAATAGAAATAAGGAGGGACAAGATTAAAGATGAGGGTAACCTAGCCAGTAATATAAAAGAAGATTGCAAGAGTTTTTTTAGACATAAAAAGGGTAAGAGAGAGGCAAAAGTGGACACTGGACCACTGGAAAATGACGCTGGAGAAGTAATAATGGGGAACAAAGAATGGCAGAGGAACTGAATAGGTACTTTGTGTCAGTCTTCATGGAGGAAGACACGAGTAACATCCCTAAAATTCAAGAGAGTCGGGGGACAGAGGTGAGTATGGTGGCCATTACCAAGGAAAAGGTGTGAGGAAAACTGAAAGGTCTGAAGGTGGATAAATCACCTGGACCAGATGGATTACACCCCAGAGTTCTGAAGGAGATAGCTGAAGAGGTAGTGGCGGCGTTGGTGGTGATCTTTCAGGAATCACTGGAGTCAGGGAGGGTCCCCGAGGACTGGAAAACCGCTAATGTAACGCCCCTGTTTACGAAGGTAGTGAGGCAAAAGATGGAAAATTACAGGCCGATTAGCCTGACCTCGGTCGTTGGTAAGATTTTACAGTCCATTATTAAGGATGACATTTCAGAATACTTGGAAGTGTATGGTAAAATAGAGCAAAGTCACCATGGTTTCGTCAAGGGGAGATCATGCCTGACAAATCTGTTAGAATTATTTGAGGAGGTAATGAGTAGGTTAGACAAAGGTGAGCCAATGGATTTTTTACTTGGACTTCCAGAAGGCCTTTGACAAGATGCTGCACAGGAGGCTGCTCAGTTAAATAAGAGCCCATGGTGTTAGAGGCAAGGTACTAGCATGGTTAGAAGATTGGCTGTCTGGCAGGAGGCAGAGAGTGGGGATAAGGGGGTCCTTCTCAAGATGGCATCTGGTGATTAGTGGAGTTCCGCAAGAGTCAGTGTTGGGACCACAGCTTTTTACTTTATATATTACTGATCTAGATGAAGGAACTGAGGGCAGGTGATACAAAGATAGGTGGAGGGGCAGATCATATTGAGGAGACGGGGAGGCTGCAGAAGAATTTGGACAGGTTAGGAGAATGGGCAAAGAAGTGGCAAATGGAATACAACGTGGGGAAGTGTGAGGTCATGCACTTTGGTGGCAAGAATAGAGGCATATACTATTTTCTAAATGGGGAGAGAATTCAGAAATTTGGAGTGTAAAGGGACTTGGGAGTCCTAGTCCAGGATTCTCTTAAGGTCAACTTGCAGGTTGAGTCGCTAGTTAGGAAGGCAAATGCAATGTTGGCATTTATTTCAAGAGGACTAGAATATAAAAGCAGGGATGGCTGCTGAGGCTTTATAATGTCAGTCCACATTTAGAATATTGTGAGCAATTTGGGGCCCCGTATCTCAGGAAGGATGTGCTGGCCCTAGAGAGAGGAGGTTCACGAGAATGCTCCCAAGAATGAAAGGCTTAACATATGAGGAACCTTAGAGGACTCTGGGCCTATACTCAATGGAGTTTAGAAGGATGAGGGGGAATCTGATTGAAACTTACAGAAAACTGAAAGGCCTGGATAGAGTGGATGTGGGGAAGATGTTTCCATTAGTAGGAGAGACTAGGACCTGAGTGCACAGCCTCAGAGTAAAGGGAAGACCTTTTAGAACAGAGATGAGGAGAAACTTCTTTAGCCAGAGAGTGGTGAATCTATGGAATTCATTGCCACAGAAGGCTGTGGAGGCCAGGTCATTGAGTGTATTTAAGACTGAGATAGATAGATTCTTGATTGGTAAGGGGATCAAAGCTTATGGGGAGAAGGCGGGAGAATGGGGTTGAGAAACTTATCAGCCGTGATTGAATGGCGGAGCAGACTCGATGGGTGGAATGGCCTAATTTCTGCTCCTATGTGTTATGTCTTATGACCATATCTGACTCTTTCCTTCCTCGACTTCCCGGTCTCCAATTCCATGGGTGGCAGCCAATCAATATTCACAACTGGTTCCTAGAGTTACCCTGACCACACCTCTTCATACCCTGCTTCCTCTCCATAGAACCCACCAACTGAAGGAGTTGTATCAAACGATTCATTCATAAAAATTGCGAGAAATTTTAGTTCTCGATAATGAAAACTTTCAGAGGTAATAGGATGCTAGGAACAACAAACAAGGTTATTCGTTTCCATTTTCTGTAAATATATATCGCATCAAAATGCTACTTTGCATTAATTGTTTCAATATTATTTAATCGAAATTTAAACAAACACCCCTATTCTCTCAGCTGACCCTTTTCAGCCACCTTAATGGCTGCCAGGGATCATCCCAATGGGAATGCCATAATGCCCAGCAAGAAATGGGCCTCTCTAAATTGACGCACCGTGTAAGGCATTTTAACTGACATGGAAATTAAAGGGTTTAGCGGAACCGTAAAACAATAATTATCGAAAATGGAAGGCCATTCCGTGTTGGCTGCTATTTCTCTTATTCTTTCCAAATAAGCCGAAAGTGGAAATCTATTACAGTAAAAGGAAGCTAAATGTTTTCGGTTCAATGCTCCTTCATTCCAAATTTTTCCCTTTTCAATACATCGGCACTGAGTGCTATGTCCAATCAAACTTAAAGAAAAGATAGAATTTAGTAAATTCAGTGGGCATTACTATAAAGCAACAGTAATAAATTCAGGGGAAGCGTTTCCTATTGATATAGAAAGAAATAAAGAAATTGTATTCATATAATACCTTTTAACATCTCTCAAATCATTTTACTGCCAATGAATCCTTTTGAAGCGCAATTACTGTTGTAATGTAAAAAAGATGGGAACCAATTTGTGCACAATAAGCTCCACAAACAACAACAAGAACAGACCATCTCATTTAGTTATGTTATTTTAATAATAAATATTGGTCACAAAAATGTGGTGAACACCCCCTGCTCTTCTTCAAATTGTGGCATCAGAACATTCGCATTCACCTGAGAGGACAGATGGAACTTCACCTCAAGAGCTCATCTGAATACAAATGCAGTGCCCCTTCAGTTCCGCACAGGAGTTACATTGAACGTGCTCAGTTACAAGTCTTCAGCAAAACCTTCTTCTGTATTACTTAAACCTTTATGTGCTTCCATCTGCAGGGATGCTGCGGAGAAGCAAACTTTTTTGAAAATACAACATCTGCAAGGCAGAAAAAACGATTCTAGGTGATACACCCCGCGCCGTAATCATATTGTTTTCTGCCCTGTTTCTGTCAGTGAAGAAGTGCCTCCGAATATTCCGCCTGCCATTGGCTGTAGTTTTAATTTCTTTCCACAGCACAAAGCGAGGGATAGCGAGTCGGCAGCCCGTTTTTCATCTCACGCGGGTTTTATTTTTATTGACTTTCGGTTGATACACATCTTACTCTATCACACAAAGTCGACTGTTCGGGGAAAATTAAAAAAGCTAAAAGGGAACATGTAAGAATTTACTGAAGAACACTTAAACTCTCCCGGCAGACCTGGTTGTTAAACATAGTAAGAGTTGACGATTACCAGATGTACCTTGCGCGGCCTTGAGAGCCTGACTAGAGAAACGAACAGGACATAAATTAGATTAAGTGTACTCCCCTGTCACATAGGAGAGGTTTTAGCTTACGTATTGGAGGACGTACAATAGACAAAAAGGGGGCTTTGATTAAACACAACCTTGAGCTGTGTGAACCAAGGTCTTTGCGTACATGTTTTAATTTTGATTGGATAAGATAATTAGGAATATATCCTTTAGAATAATTAGTTAGCAACATCACAGGTTTATGTACTCAATAGGATAGAGTTAGCATGGGCCCGGTGTGTCCGTTACCGATTGGATGTACTCAAATGTATTATGATAAGAAAAAGTACAAAAGTAATGAAATGTAATCAATTTGGGAGCTGGGTCTTCATTCTTAGGAATGATTGCGACTCCCTTGCATATGCTTAAATAAAACCAGCTAAAGGAAGCCTGAATCCCTGTGGTCGCTGTGTGATCAGAGAGAGTAACTTCTCCACTTCAACTGGCGGATTTAAATTGTGACGCAAAGCTGCTTAGCTGCTTGATTTATAAACAATGCACGACACCCGGAATAAGAAAACAAAATTTAACTTCCTATACCCTTCCTTCTGGATCGAGATTCGACAGTATGACCGCAGTATGGTAGTTGCGGGATCGGAGAGTGCACCTTCTTCATTATGGTCTAGCTGATTGTCCATATTATGGTCAAGAAATTCTCCTCTGCTTGGTTTAATATGGAGAGTAAAATCCTGCATGTTGGCCTGAGTGTCTCCAGACTGAGAGAGGAAATAGTCCTGAATAGTTACTCCTCTTCATAATCCAATGATGTGCCAGCACCGCCTTCTCATTCTGCTCGAACAGGCTGGACAAAAATGATTGTCTGGAAAGACACGTGATAAAGTGGCCAGTGGAGTGAAACGGCGTGTTCCTGCGAGAGTTAGGACAAAACCAGTCACCATCTTCAAGACAGGGGAGCAGAGGATGTTGAATATTTAATAAAAAATAAAATCTAAGTCATAATCAGATCATTCATCCGAAAGCAAGCGTCAGTGTACTATTTATGCATCCCATCTTACCCTCAGTATGCCTACAATTTTGTGAACTGGGACAATGTAAGTGTTCAAATTAAGGAGCAGAGTTAACGTTTCAGATCATGACATTTCATCAGAACTTTAATCACTGTTCTAATCAAATGTCACCACCTGAAATCCGCAGATGCTGCCCAGCGTGCTGAGTATTTTCAGCATTTTCTGTTTTTGCCTGAGATTTCTAGCATCCGCAGTATTTTACTTTCTATCTTCCTGCCAGCCAACTGAGACAGATCTTTTCGTTTGAGACGTTTAGGACACATGATAAGCCTTATTTACTCTTGATCCGGAATGATACGGAAAATTTCTTTGAGGGGATATAAAAGCCTGAGGCGTCAGAGTCAAGTAATAATCACAAGATACATGCCTGGACAGTACAAAAAGAATCACAAAAAAGGGGAATTGAATCGAATCTTAATCTAGAAGGAAAGGTATATTTCCCCAACAGGAAATGCTGAAATAGCAGATCACATGAATAAGTAATGGGATTCTGAGCCAAAATATAGAAGAGCGGGTTTAAATATTTTCAGCTGTGACCTATGCAGTCAGTATTTTGAGAAGTTTTGAATTAGAGATTCATTTTCTCAGAATTAGCATCCTTCAATTATTAGATATCGACGCACTCTGTGCGGCAGCGATTGCATTATTAGAGCTTATTAAACAGATTCATTGTAGCTATAATTTAGGTAAGAATTGGCAGCGACATATTAAAAATGTCAACCACTCCGGTACAGTAGCTATTAAACCAGTGTAGCACAGTGGCATCGTGTGTACCATCTTCAAGACGCACTACAGTAACTCACCAAGGCTCCTTTGACAGAACCCACAAAACTTAACCACCGACAAGTACAAGAGCAGCAGAGGCATTAAAGCACCCCCACCTTCGAATTCCCCTCTAAGCCACACACCATCCTGACTTGGAATTATATCACTGTTCCTTCACTGTCAGTGGGTCAAAACCATGGAACTCCATCCTTAACAGCACTGTGAGCATTCCTATTACGCATGGACAATAGAAAATATGGTCAGTATCAAGCAGAGGTTTGACAGATGATAACTGCGAAATACATTAAAAAGATGGAATTATTCAATCTGATGTTGTAGAACAATATGCAAAAATACATTTATTCTTGGGGGAAAACATTCTATCAGAAAAAAAGAATGCCGAAATAATGATCACCAGTTAGTTTTGTCTCCCTTTCAAATGAAAGATATCATCCGTTAACCTTTTCAAGCGAGGATTGATATTCTCATGGTATAGCAATGTCCGAAGCACTGGATTATGTGTAGGTGCTTGTAAAATTGCTGTAATTGAATTTTTGAGGAGGTGAACAGGTGTCTAGACGAGGGTAGCACAGTTGATGTAGCTTATATAGATTTCAGCAAAGCTTTTGACAAGTCCTCACATGGGAGACGTATAAACAAGGCAAATGCACAAGGGATACAGGGTAATTTGATAAGGTGGATTGAAAGTTGGCTTAGTTGTAGGAGACAGAGGGTGATGACAGAAGGCTGCTTTAGTGGCTGGAAACCAGTGTCCAGTGGCATACCACAGGGATCTGTGCTGGGTCCCCTATTATTCGTCATTTATATAGCAAATAGATGACTATGTGGGGGCTAAGCTTAGCAAGTTTGCAGGAAGATATAGATGGGATTGTCAAATGGGCAGATAAGTGGCAGCTGGAATTTAACCCTGAAAAGTGTGAGGTGATACACTTTGGAAGGAGTAATTTGACAAGGAAGTATTCAATGAACGGCCTGACACTAGGAAATTCTGAGGAACAAAGGGACCTTGGCGTGTGTGTCTAAAGATCTCTCTAGGCAGAGGGGCATGTTAGTGGGGTGGTGAAAAAGGCATATGGGACACTTGCCTTTATCAATTGAGGCATAGATTACAAAAGTAGCGAGGTTAAATTACAAAAGTAGGGAGGTTCTGTTAGAGTTGTATAGAACGTTGGTGAGGCCACAGCTGTATGCAGCTCTGGTCGCCACATTGTAGGAAGGATGTGATTGCACTGGAGGGGGTGCAGAGGAGATTCACTAGGATGTTGCCTGAGATGAAACATTTAAGTTATGAAGAGAGGTTGGATAGACTTGGGTTATTTTCATTGGAGCAGAGAAGACTGAGGGGCGACCTGATCGAGGTGTACAAGATTATGAAGAGCCTGGACAGGGTGGTTATGGAGCAGCTGTTCCCCTTAGTTGAAGGATCAGTCACGAGGCGACATAAGTTCAAGGTGAGGTGCAGGAGATTTAGGGGTGATGTGAGGAAAAACTTTCTACCCAGAGGGTGGTGATGGTCTAGAATGCACTGCCTGGGAGGGTGGTGGAGGCAGGTTGCCTCACATCCTTTATAAAGTACCTGGATGAGCACTTGGCACGTCATAGCATTCAAGGCTATGGGCCAAGTGCTGGTAAATGGGATTAAGAAGGTAGGTCAGGTGTTTCTCATGTGTTGTTGCAGACTCGATGGGCTGAAGGGCCTCTTCTGCACTGTGTGATTCTGTGATTCTGTGAATTACAGGTGTCATTGGTTACACTTGTTAAGAGCATGAATATTTTGACTATGTTTTGTTAATGTTCTTTAATGTTGCAATTTAGTCACCAGATTAAACAAGTATATTAGCTTTCAATGATGGGATTCAATGTTATGTTTCGTCACGGTAAAACTCATGATTTGTTGTACACATGATGCATCAATTATCTATATACGTGTTTTACATACACAAAGGAAGAACCGTATAAGTCAAGCACAATAGTAGTTCGTAGGGGTCTATATATGTCCTATGGCTGGACTGAAATTAATTTAAATGAGAATAAAAATTCCTAGCAACGTGTGCACTGTCTGACAAGTAAGCGGAAAGAGCTAATGATTTTAAAAACATATATTGGGACAGTGTCACAACTATCAATGCAGATATTTAACAACTTAGTAGTAGCTTTGCAGATACCCGTATTTGGTTTTCAACGTAATTCTATGATCTAACAGCTTCAAAAACACATTGGTCTGATGTGCTAATAGCGGGCATTTCTCCTTAGTCATACCCAAGTTATAGCTATTCAGACGGTGTGCACACGGTTTTCAGTACATACTTGGTTTGATAGCCACTGTCCGAGATTTGTGGGATATGGTTTAATATGGCCATGTTAATATTTGCTTAGGTTATAGCTCCAGATAGACAGGTGAACCTGTTTCATAAGTTTCAATAACACAAGCGCTGAGCACAAAAGTGCGTCGATATCTAACGATTGAAGGGTGATCATCTTGAGAAAGTGAATCTCTGATTCAAAGCGCGTGAAAATGTTGACCCAATAAGACAAAGATAAAATTATTTAAACCCACTCGGTCATTAAAAGCCACGGAATCCACAAAAATGAGCATCAGACTGCTGATAGAGTGTTATTTTTGTCGTTTATTACATGAAATACAATGGCAGCTGTCCACAACAAAACCAGACTTACCTTCGGCATTCTGATTCAGTCGGAGTAATTGTAAATGACTGAGCACTCTGAATCGCATCCAAATGCATAGCAAATATTCCAGCCAGCAGATATCCCACCCTCAGATAAATCGGGTAAATTGTGTTTCGCTCGACGTTGACACACTATTCCATAGGTTTCCCGCGTCGGCTCAGTAGCTAGCAACAGAAAAATCAGAAGCAGAGCCACTGCTTTAGGTGAAGGGACCTGGTACCAGGTTATTTTACAAACAATGACTGGTGGAACTTATATATGGGGGGATTGGGGCGATTGGGTCACAACTACAGGTTAGGTAACTAAACTGAGATTAAAACTTAATTAAAAGTAGATGAATGTTTCAATCCCAGCAGAGTCGATATTTTTCTAATGGACCTTCAAGAAATTCCCATGAGAATGCCAGAGAAATTATGATCACCCAGTAAAGCTTTTTGGGCGTGGAAGGGGCAATCGACAGTGCTACCAAGTGGCACTGGCTCAGAAATTGTGCAGGAGGGATGCTTCCCCTGGCTGGGAGGGTGCGGCGGGTAGAACCAGCGAACGCAGTGTCAGAATAAAGGGAAACCCATTTAGGACTGAGATGAGGAGGATTTCTTTCATTTAGAGGGTGGCAAATGGTTGGAATTCCCTACCCCAGAGAAGGCTCAATCATTGAGTATTTCAAAACTGAACCTGATAGAATTCTACATATTAAAACATCAGAAGATACGGGAATGGCGCAGGAAAATTCTGTTGAAGTAGAAGATCGGCTATGATTTCATTGAACGGGGACGCGGGCTGGGAGAGCTGAATGACCTATTCCGGCTCCTATTTCTTTTTTTCTTATGACCTAACAGTAATTGCGCTTCAAAAATTGGCTGTAAAATGATTTGAGAGATCCTGAAAGGCATTATATCAAAACAAATTCTGTATTTCTTTCTAGATTAATAGGATTCATTGCTATTACTTTATGGCAATACGCATCTAATTGATTAAATGTTGCCTTTACTTTAAATTTGATTGGACGCAGTGTTAGATACAGATATATTGAAAGGGATTTGGAATTTGGTATTGAAGAAGCATTGTGTCAAAGCTTCTTACAAGGCGCGTGAATTTAGAGAGGCCGGTTTCTTACTGGGCATGATGGCATTCCCATTGGGACGACACTTGGCTGCCATGAAGGAGGTTGAACAAGGGAAACGAAGAGAAAAGAGCTTCATAAAGCGACAGAGGACGCATCTCTTGACCTGTCTATCACTGCTCTGCACCAGAAGTTGAAAAGCATGTTGACCCCACCTGCATCTTAGTCATGAAAAGTGCTTGTCTCACGATTGAAGTTTAGAAGCGAATGATAAATTGCAGCATCAGTGACACACACTTTGTTTTCAGGCTCTGAATTAGGAAGAGCTCGTTTGCTCAGTTAAACCTCATTCAAAATCGCGTAACTTTTCAGTGTTTTATTACGACCAGGATAGTATATAAAAATCCCCTCAGTTCACCGATTCTGTGTTGATGGCATCTTGTAGACAGCAAAACCGCAGCTTTTGGAAGATCAGTGGAGAACAAACAGCAATTTCCGGATCTTAGCCTTTAGTTGTCCATGTGCGGAAACAAGAAGTTGCTGTAAACTTTTCACATGAATGGGGGCGGATGCTGTACGCTTCACTATCATTCCATCCACAAAGTGTAGAATATTAAAATTACAGTTAGGATATTCTGGAATCAGTGACCATGTTCACAAAAAAATGGTCGTAGGAAATTGAAACTTTTTGTCACTAATAAACTGTGTTCTGGTTTAACTGGATCTTACAGTGTTAAACTTGACAGATTGTTGTTAAGTGTGCGTATGTAAGGGTATGGAGCGAAGCGACAAATCAGCCTCAACCTGGTGGAATGGTGGAACGGGCGAGATCATCTACTCCATTTCCTACCGTGATAGGTAATTGTGACGCAGGGAAACCTTGTTTAACTATCCTCACAGGTCATCGACTGTACATTTTAAAGCATATTTCAACTGCGCGACTCCATTCGAGGTAATATCAGTTGCTATTTACCACTTGGTTATGCAGCCCTTGGTCAGATCTTTGCAAATCTGGCTGGTAGTTCACTCAGTAATAACATGGCCGCTTGGATTTCGCTTCCATTCATTTCAATACAAGAGACGATCTTTCACTGATTTACTATGAATGTATCTTAATAGAGAAAAGATGGCTGCATCTTTCGACCATGAAAGGATGAAGGTGACAACCTACCCGAGCCCTGCAGCACCGACAAACAAAATGAACGAAGCACCAATGAAACGGAACAGGCTTCAGTCTCAACAAATGCCTCGCCACATACAAGCACTTCTCAAGGGAGAACATAAAGCTCTGGGGGTAGGACATCTGGAGCTTCAGACAAATACTATAGACACGCACAAGTGGGGGTTGAATTTATTTAAAGTCTTAACCGTTATTTGGATATTTTTAGCACAATGTTCTTGTTTTTGTCACTCTGTGCCTATTTTTGAACACAAAGATTCTTTGTGTTTTTCTTTTGAACAACTTTATACCTTGGACATGCTCTGCCCCTGTCTATCTGTTCAAGAATTTCCAGCGCATGGCTTTCCGGACAAAAATAAATCTTCTATGGGTAATTCCAGCAGAACCAGTATAACCGGCCAGTCACTTGTTTGTTGCATGTGAAACTTTGCTTTGTGCAAATTAACCTGCAAAAAAGCAATCTACCAGGGGAAATGGCAAAAAATAACAGAAAGGCGTTGTCAATGATGTAAAGTTTGATTGAGGATCAGAAGAAATCATGTAACCACGTTTCTACATATGAAATTTATTGTGTTCATGACAATGAGGGACTCGTTTATCTGTTTTTTGCGATTAGTTATGTAGGATTTATAGCCTTGAAGAGGCCATTCATCCCAACTTGCCTGTGCCATTATTTATGCTCCAACACACCACCAGATGTTATCAGAATATGTTTCTATTCTTTTCTCCCTCATGTACCCTTACATGCATATAGGCTACTCAGCTCGACCATTCATATGTTGGTAGGTTCCACATTCCAATCACTTTCTGGACAAAGAACATTCTCCCGAATCACTATTGGATTTATTTGTATCAGGCATCTATCTTGTCATTATTACCTGACTCTCACTGACAGCAGACTTGTACGTTGACTCAAAGAAACTTTCCGCACTACACTGGAATCAAGATTTATTGTGGTTTATGGTGCTTCTTAAACATCTCAAACTAAAAGGCCCGTCTCAATTGTCTGGCAGGAAGAAAGAGAAGCGAATTCTGCTCTTCGGGAGGGGCGGGAGGGACCAGGCGCCGGAATTCCTTCATTTGAAAGTAAAATACTGCGGATGCTGAAAATCTGAAATAAAAATAGAAAATGCTGGAAATACTCAGTACGTTGGGCAGCATCTGCGGATTTCAAGTCATTATATTTGATTAGAACACTGATTAAAGTTCTGATGAAATGTCACCACCTGAAACGTTAAGTCTGTTCTTTAATTTGAATACTTACATTGTCACAGTTTGTAAAGTTGTAGGCATACTGAGGGTAAGATGTGATTGGGTAATAGTATAATGATATTAGCTTTAGGAACAACGTTAGGATTATGGCTATGATTTTTTTTCTTTAAACTGTCACCTTCTTCTGCTCCCCTGTCTTGAAGATGGTGACTGGTTTTTTCTTACCTCTCGCGGGAACGCATGCTTCACTCGGCGGGCCACTTCATCACGTCTTCTTACAGACAATCATTTTTGTCCAGCTTGTTCGGGCAGAATGAGAATGCGGTGAGGCGCGTCATCAGATTATGAAGAGGAGTAGCCGTTCAGGACTATTTTCTCTCTCAGTCCGGAGACACTCAGACCAACGTGCAGGATTTCACCCTCCATGTTAAACCAGGTAGAGGGGATTTTGTTGATTATAATATAGATAATAGGGTGGATCGTGCCTTTGTCAGATAGTGTAAGGTGTGTACTAACTGGAAGTCAATAGAAATAAAATAGGGATGAGATGAAAAACGTGATGCCGATTCGCTATCCGTTCATGTTACACGGTCGAAACAAATTAAAACCGCAGTCAATGGCAGGCTGAATGTTCGGAGGCATTTCTCGCCTCACGGGAAATTGGGCAGCAAACAGTCTGGTTACTGGCGGGTGTTGTATCACCTAGAATAGGTTTGCTGCCTTGCAGCTGCAAAATTTCCAAAGATGTTTACTTCTCCGGTGCATCGCTTCAGATGGAAGCACATAAAACTTACCTAATATCGAAAATAACTGGTTTACCAAAGGCTTGTTACTGAGCAGGGAGTAACCAGATTGTTTGCTGCCCAATTTCCTGTGAGGCGAGAAATGCCTCCAAACATTTAGCCTGCCATTAATTAATCTGCTTCGACTTGTGCGGTACTGAAGGAGTACTGCACTGTAGGAGGTGGCGTCTTTAGATGAGCTTCTGAGGCAAAGTTCCATCTGCCCTTCCAGTTGGTTGCCAATGCTCCCATGTCATCATATGAAGAAGATCGGGGGGAGTTCTCCACATTTTCGTGACCAATATTTCTCCTTAAAGCAACAAGATGAGGTGTTCTCATTGTTGTTTATGGAACCTATTTTGCGTAAATTGGCTCCTGTCCTTTTCCATTACAGCAGATCATTAAATTAAAGGGAAATGACAAGGTGGCAATATTGGTAATGATGATCAGAGTATGGCAGGAAGGGACAGTGATTGCAGCTTAAGAGAGTGCCAGCAGGTAGGGCCAGAACTTACAAGAACAGTAAGACAAAACTGAATTAATTGTTCTGTATTTGAATGCCCACAGCATTCGCATTAAAACAGATGAATTATTAGCTCAATAGAAATTCATATATGTATGACCTGATAGACGCAGCTATAAGGAAACCAAATATCCAAAGGTCTGTGACTTTCTTGCAGGGGAGGAAAGTGGGAAAAGGTGGTGGGATAGCTCTGCTAATTAAAGAGTACTGTAGTGAAAGCTGACCTCAGATAAAGATCAAGACATAGGATCAGCTTGGAGTGGAACTATGAAGCAGCACTGGCCAGAAAACATTGGTGGGAATTGTTTATAGACTACCAAATTGCACTGGTAATGTAAATCGCACTTGAAATCAGAAATTAGAAGTGCATGTAACAAGGGTAATGCCGTAATCATCGGCAATTTCAATCTATCAGAACAGCCATGATCTTATTAAATGGCAGAGCAGGCTCGAGGGGCTGAATAGCCTACTCCTAATCCTTGTGTGCATGTTCATGTGATCCACATGAAGAAGGGGTAAACATAATTGGTACTAATGTTGTGGAGGGCAAATTCCTGGAATGCATGCGAGGTAGTTTTCTGAAGCTGTCTGTTGAAGAACCATCTAGGGAACGGGCTGTTCTAGATATAGTATTGTGCAATAATAAAGGGTGAATTAATGATTTGCTGCAAAGAATCCTTTAGGAAAGAATGACCAAACTATGAACATTTTACATTATGTTTGAAAGTGATGTAGTTCAATCAGAAACCAGCGTCTTAATTCTAAGCAAAGGAAACTATGAGGCAGATTGGCTATGGTGGATTGCGAAACTACGTTAAAGAGTATGATAGCAGACAAATAATGACTAACATATACAACAAAAATGCATTATGTTGATGTAGAAAAAGCCAGGTAGCAGATGCACTGGTGGTCATCTGTCAAAATTCTATAGATTCTGGATTATTTCCTGCTGATTGGAAGGCGGAATATGGAAACCTGCTATTTCAGGAAGGAGGGAGAGTGAAAACGGGGAACTACAGATCTGTTAGCCGGACAGTAGTAGCAGGGAAAATGTTAGAATCTATAATACATGATGTGATAACAGAACTATTAGAAAATAATGACAGGATTGTGCAGAGTCAACATGGATTTATCAAATGGAAAACATGTTTAACAAACCTGTAGGAGTTTAATGAGGATGTAACTAGCAGAATAGATAAGGCAGAACTGGTTGATGTGATACATTTAGATTTTCTGAAAGCTTTTCATAAGGCCCCACATAAGAGTCTAGTTACACAAAATTAGAGCACATGGGATTGCTGAAAAGATATTGCCATGGAGCGAAATCTGGTTAATGGACATAAAACAGAATAAGAACAAACTGTTCATTTTCAAGTTGGCAGGCAGTGACTAGATGGGTACCTCAGGGATCAGTGCTTGGGCTCCAGCTATTCACAATCTATATCAATGATTTGGATGTGGGGATTAAATGTTCTATTTCCAAGTTTGAAAATTACACAAAACTAGGTGGGGGTGTGAGAGTTGAGGAAGATGCAAAGACGCTTCAAGGGGATTTGGAGAGGCTAAGTGAGTGGGCAAATTAGAGAAGCCTGTTTCTTGCTGGGCATGATGGCATTCCCTTGGGACGACACTTGGCTGCCATGAAGGTGGTTGAACAAGGGAAACGAAGAGAAGAAAGCTTCATAAAGCGACAGAGGACGCATCTCTTGACCTGTCTATCACTGCTCTGCACCGGAGGTTGAAAAGCATGTTGACCCCACCTACATCTTAGTTAGGAACAGTGATTGTCTCATGATTGATGTTGAGAAGCGAGTGATTAATTGCAGCATCAGTGACACACACGTTGTTTGCAGGCCCTTAATTAGGAAGAGCTCGTTTGCTCAGTTAAACCTCACTCAAAATCGCGTAACTGTTCAGTGTTTTATTACGACCAGGAAAGTGTATAAAAATCCCCTCAGTTCACCGATTCTGTGTTGACTGTATCTTGTAGACAGCAAAACCGCAGCTTGTGGAGGAGCAGTGTATATTAAACAGCAATTTCCGGATTTCAGCCTTTAGTTGTCCATGTGCGGAAACAAGAAGTTGCTGTGAACTTTTCACATGCATGGGGGCGGATGATGTTCGCTTCACTATCATTCCATCCACAAAGTGTAGAATATTAAAAGTAGAGCTAGGATATTCGTGAATCAGTGACCATTTTCACAAAAATGCTCATAGGAATTTGAAACGTTTTGTCACTAATAAACTGTGTTCTGGTTTAACTGGAGCTTACAGTGTTGACAGATTGTTGTTAAGTGTGCGTATGTAAGGGTATGGAGCGAAGCGACAAATTAGCCTCAACCTGATGGAATGGTGGAACGGGCGAGATCATCTACTCCATTTCCTAACGCGATAGGTTATTGTGACGCAGGGAAACCTTGTGTAACTATCCTCACAGGTCATCGACTGTACATTTTAAAGCATATTTCAACTGCGCGACTCCATTCGAGGTAATATCAGTTGCTTGGTTATGCAGCCCTTGGTCAGATCTTTGCAAATCTGGCTGGTAGTTCACTCAGTAATAACATGGCCGCTTGGATTTCGCCTCCATTCATTTCAATACAAGTGACGATCTTTTACTGATTTACTATGAATGTATCTTAATAGAGAAAAGATGGCTGCATCTTTTGACCATGAAAGGATGAAGGTGACAACCTACCCGAGCCCTGCAGCACCGACAAGCAACATGAACGCAGCACCAATGAAACGGAACAGGCTTCAGTCTCAACAAATGCCTCGCCACATACAAGCACTTCTCAAGGGAGAACATAAAGCTCTGGGGGTAGGACATCTGGTGGTTCAGACAAACACTACAGACACGCATAAGTAGAGGGTTGAATTTATTTGAAGTTATTTAGAGTTTTTTTCGCATAATGTTCTTGCTTTTGTCTCTCTATATCTTTTTTCTTTTGAACAACTTTATACCTTGGAAATGCTCTGTCCCTGTCTATCTGTTCAAGAATTTCCAGCGCATGGGCTTTTGGACAAAAATAAATCTTCTATGCGTAATTCCAGTAGAACCAGTTTAACCGGCCTGTTTGTTGCATGTGAAACTTTGCTTTGTGCAAATTAACATGCAAAAAAGCAATCTACCAGAGGAAATGGCAAAAATAACAGAAAGGCGTTGTCAATGGCATGAAGTTAGACTGGGGATCAGAAGAAATCATGTAACCATGTTTCTACATATGAAAATTATTGTTTTCATGACTATGAGGGGCACATTTATCTGTTTTTTGGATTAATTATGTAGGATTTATAGCCTTGAAGAGGCCATTCATCCCAACTTGCCTGTGCCATTGTTTATGCTCCAACATACTTCACCAAATGTTATCACAATATGCCTCTATTCTGTTCTCCCTCATGTACCCGTACATGCATATAGGCTACTCACCTCAATCATTCATATGTTAGTAGGTTCTACATTTCAACCATTCTCTGGGTGAAGAACATTCTCCCGAATCGCTATTGGATTTATTTGTATCTTCTATTTATGATCCGTAATTTTGGACTCCTCCGGAAGTGGGAATGTTCTATACCTTCTTTACCAAACCTCTTGGAATTTTTAACGATCCATATTAGGTGCCCTGTCAACCTTCTGTCTCTCAGCTAAAAGTGTCCTAGATCACTCAGTCTTTCCCGATAGTTGTAGCAGGGGGAATTTAGATCGCATTGGCAGGGTCACGGTGGCAGAGCTCAGGTAAAGGCAGAAGCGGGTGGCGAAGACCTTCGTGCTGCGATGGAGCACTGGCCAGCCAATTAGCAGCCGGCTGACAAAACTTGGCAATGGCGGGGGAGGGCCGTGATATGGAAGCCATTGCTGGCCGCAGATTAAAGTGCCACCAACATCTGAAATGGCGGCAAATTGGCTGGCCTGTCAGTTGCACCTCAGTGCATCCATTGTCAAGAAGCAGTGACCTTTAAACCACCTGTCATTTCACTTGGGCAACCCTCTGCTGAAATAAGAACCCAACTGAGACCTACCAGCCAGCCACCTCGCACCGCCTGCAACATTACACGAGGGTGCTCCACTGGGCTCCAGCTTCCCTCCATCACCCCTCACAGGAACACATGAAGACCATGAAGAGGAGCAGGTGGAGACCATGTTCCCCTGCTCTCCCATTCAGTAAGACCATGGCAGATCTTGGGCTTTAACTCCAATTTCCTGCCTGCTCCCCATATCCCTTGACTTTGCCATCTGTCTGGCAATACAATGGCATTCCATCCTGCTGTTAGGAGGTGGTGGGGGGCCCGGTGGAGGGCTGTCTACCTGGGAGCCCTCGTCTTTACAATTGGAAATTTGGCATGGAGGGTGTTGCAGACCAGTGCAACAAAAAAAGGTTAAGGGGCGTCCAGGCCGCCTGTTTTTTCCCTGGCCTTGAGGAATCCATGTTCCATGTACATATCGATTCTGTGAGGTAGCAGGCCCGTTTTCCACTACTTGAGAGGGATGGTCCTCAAACGTTTGTTACACTTCAGCCCCATGCTCCTGATCTTTGGCTACTTGGCACGGGGGGTGGGGGGGGGGGGGGGGGGGGGGGGTGAGGGGTGGGGTTGGTGGGTGGTGGACAGATTGGACGACCTCCTCTTGTGTCTGCTCCTGGACCTGCCCAATGTGCCCATTAATAGGTCCAGGCATGGGCCATGGAGGGTATCGTTCAGCCTAGCTACCTGTCCCTCTTCTGTGACTACATTCATGGCCGGGTGTCCCTGGAGAGTGAGCATGCAATACCCACCATGACTGGTGGGGCCCACAGGGGATGGAGTGCATTATCAGCACTGGGAGTTACATTTAATTTAATTAGCTAAGTTTCATTTAAATTTTTGCCATTTGTTATCATGCCCCTTTAAGGAAAGTTACTTTGTTAATTTGTTAGTTATGTTTATCTCGGCCTTAATAAAATAGTATACTTTGCTGCAGGCTTCTAGTAAAATTGCGAACGAACCAGGTGGGACGCAAACATCAGCATACACAATTTCTCCCCCCCCCCCCCCCCACCCCCCCACCAAAGCTTTCTAATTATGTTATCCACCATTCGGTCAAGTCCAGATCTTTGTAAATCTATCCCGCATCTCTGCAACGCCTCGATATGTTTATGTAATATGAACATAACTTCACATAAGTAGGGTCTAACTAATATTCTGTACCAATATGAATAGCTCTGCGCACTTATCTGAGTCTGAGACTGGAAGGTAAAATTCCATTTGGGTTGGTTTTCCCTAGAATGGCAAAAGCATGTTGCAGAACACTCCCAGGCACAGTTTGTGCTTTCTTGGAAATTGATGGCCATTTTTCCCTTGATATTTTTCTATTTTCCTCTTTGAACAGAACTGATTTCTTCTGGTCAGGTGGGCTTGCATCAACCCTATCTCACTCTCTCTTATCAAAGTGTCAGTCTTCAACGTCCTTTTGACAGGCACTGGCACTTACACTTGCGCTTTCTTTATGGACTCCTTCCTAATCTATTCGTCCAATTAATTCTTACTCTCGAATTGTTCTTTTAGGAAGTCTATGCTAGCCTCGGGGCAACCTAATTTTGCAAAGGTGACCAGTACTCTTATTATTTAACTGCATATGCAAATAATAATCGCTCTTTCAGTCTTGGTATGTGGAAGCCTATTGTGTTTACATTGATGTGGCAGGCAGGGCAATTCCAGGTCGTAATGTGTGTGCTTCCTCTCTGGCACATTGGAGGAAGAGGTGTCGATTACGGCTGCCGTTCTGTCAGTGTTTAAAGCCAAAACCTTCGAATAGCTGATCGCTATTAATCAATGAACTCTTTCTGCTTTAGACCGTGCAGATTATGGTGGGAATCATCCGGGTAACATTTGGTGTCGCCCTCTACTACAATGATCAATGTTCAGGATCCATAGGAACGCCCTGGTGGACAGGAACTTGGGTTTGTTTGGATATAATTTAAATATTATTAAATTAATTAATGTAATCCAGCATTTTAGGGTGCAGAAAAATAGAGTGTTAACACTGTTTGTTATTCCTGGATCCAGATTAACCTTACAATTGTCCCATTTCTGAGAATGAATTTTTTTGTGCAATCTTTATGAATGGATCAGTTAATTCATTTCTTTCTGTGGAAAGGTTAATTGAACTGAAATATCAGTGAAAATCGCGGGACATAACTCGACTGGTGTGCTTGTAGCTGTGGATAGAGAAACAGAATAAATGTTTCAGGTCATTGACCCCTTCTCATAATAGAGTGTACTTAGATATGTAACAGTCTTTCAGCAAAGTAGACAAAGGAGGAGGGGAGAAAGAACAAATGAAATTCTGTGATAAGGCAGGAGGCATTACACGACCAAATGTTTGATTGTGCAAGGCAAAAAGAGATGATAATTGAACAAGTAAAGGAATACATAATGTCTTAGGGAGTTGATAACGTGAGAAGGAGAATTACCAACAGATGGAGAGCAGGTTATGATCTGAAATTGTTGAGTTCAATGTTGAGTCTGAGAGCCATAAAGTGCCAAGTCGACAGGTGAGCTAATGTTCCCCGCGCTTACTTTGAGCTTCATTGGAACAATGTATGGGACCTAGGACTTAAATATGATAGTGAGAGTGGAATGGGGAATTAAAATAGCAGGTGAGTGAAAGCTTGGGGAGTGACTTGTGAAATGAACTATGACGTTTTGCAAAGTGATTACCCAACCTGTGTTTCTCTCCCTTATGTACAGGGGAATACACCATGAGCAGTGAATCGCTTTTTCACCTGGAAAAGGTTTTTTAGCACATTAGGTGGTGAGAAAGGCGAGGTTAGAAGAGCAGGTCTTGCATGACTTGAATGCAAACCTGCCAAGGGAAGTGGTTGGTGGGTGGGGGGATTTGTAGGGATGATTGAGGAGTGGAGTTGTATGGCACTGAAGGAACACTTCCTTTGGATTGCAGATGTAGCAGGGAGGAACAAGTTGTATTAGCGTCGAATGCAAAGGTTTGTGGGGTGGAAGGTCAGGACCAGGGGAACACTATTGTGATGCTGGAAAATGGTAAAGCAAAAGTGCATGAAAACGAAATGGACATGGCCGAGCGCCCTGTCAACCACAGTGGGAGGAATCCTCAGTTGAGAAAAAAGAAAGACATATTGGAAGGGCTAGTATGGAAGGCTCCATCATCAGAACCAATATGATCAAGACAGAGAAACTGGGAGAATGAAATGGAGCCCTTACAGGAAGCAAGGTGTGAGGAAGTAAAGTCAAAGTGTGGGAGCCAGTAGTGAAGATTAAGGGCTAGGTACCCCAAGAAATCGAGACTGAGAAACCGAAGCACAGAAGAGATAGCCTGCTTGAAGGCAAGAGAAGGGAGAAATTGGAAGAAAATTTGATGACATTTTCCAGTAAAGGCCGAATATTTTGCTGTTTTATAACTTTGCACCTATCTGAGATTCCTTCATATACTTGGTTGCAGCTGAATATTGTCCATAACTTAAACTTTCATGGCTGGGTATAACTGGATGATAGGCAAATGCCTGCTCCGCTTACCCGCTTACCTGCTCTCCCAGTCTCTCCACTCTCCATTTTACTGGTATCAAGGGAATTGAGTGGGATGTGAAGGAAACTAATACAAGTTTTAATAAATTAGCGCCACCTTCTCCACCAACCAGATTTATGAGTGTGCAATGCATACTGTATGGAGATGCTCGAAGATCCTACTTTCCCCATCTTTCTTTAGGTACATCTATTCGCTTGAAGTGCCGACAAAAGCAGATAACTAAGAAAGGGTTGACAATGTTAATGCGCACGTGCCCACACAGAAATCTTATCTCTAATCCTTAATTGCAAAGGCATTTAAATATTTTACCTCTATCTAGCCTGCATCCAAGCCACATCATAGCAAGTTCTTGTCGGTGTTCGAATTATGCAAGTAGGTGATATGAACTCATCCTTTTAATCGCTTTTCCTAGTACATAATTTCTGGAGCTGTGTCCATTTCGCTGGAGAAAAGGCCAAAGAAATGCCTGGTGGGTATTTATTTGAAGTAGAATCATCTTTATTTTTCTAAGTATTATGATGAACTTACAAAAATGAGTTTCTGGTGCCTATATTTGCTTAATTAACTGTTTTACACTCTATGATATTTTGCAGGGACTCATTAGATCATTAGAGTAAAGTGACAAAGTGGCCATGTTACCGGACTTGTAACCTAGAGACCAGGACTAGTGCTCCAAAGATATGAATTTTAATTCCAACATGACAGCTGGAGAATTTAAATTTAATTGATTAAATAAAATGTGCAATAAAATGGTGCTATCAGACATAGTGACGATGAAGCGACCGGCTTGTCATATAAACCCATTTGGTTCGCTAATTCCCCATTACGAAAAAATTCTGCCATCTTTACGGAGTCTGGCCGATATGTGGATCGAGACGCACAGCAACATAGTTGACCCTTAATTACCCTTTGAAATACCTACCAATCCACTCACGTGTGTTCAAGCAGACTTTTCAAGGGAAGGGAGGATTGGCAACAAATACTGGCCTCACTAGTGACGTCCACACCGTGTGAATAAATGAAAAATATCGGCTAACGTCTCTCGTGTGCGTTGTTGCCTTTCAGATCGTGGGAAATGTGGTGATGGATATCCTGAGTGCCTTTGCTGCAGGCTATGGCATGATAGTTTACATGGTGCATTGGGCCTCGGTTCTAAGGTGCTTTCGAAGTTATGATGAAAGTGCTCGCTTTGAAGTAAGTTAGCGCATCTTGTCATAGATGACGCTTAAAGTACTTGCAGAATATTGAGATATTTTGCACTTGACACACCCCATCTATAAAAGTGTATCCACGTAAATATAAAGTGAAATATTCGATCAGTAACATGCTACTTTTCGCAGGCTTCATTCCGTTCTCTGGTTGTCTGTCTCTTGGCGTTCACCGTATTTGAATTTGCCATATCGATAACCGCGTCCGTGTTCAGTTGCTATGGGTTACGATGCTGTGAACAGGACCATGAACTGGTAAACCCTGTCTATATATGTATAGATAGATAGATAGATAGATAGATAGATAAACAAATATATTACTTACCAATTTGTGATGACAGAAAGACTGGAAGACTGAAAGACAGATAGAAAGGCAGAGAAAGAAAAGAACAACCAAGCATTAAAGGTATTCCAGGCCAGATTTAATTGAGTGGTGATATTTGGAATTGAGTTGTAGCCTGTAACATGATTGGATTTCCAAAGCTAAACATGGAGCAAAACATCTCACCAGTGATTTTTTGGCATCAAGAAGCCGACTAGAAAGGATTAACTTTCAATTTATTTGCTCCAGTTTTAAGAAGTCACAAGTGCATTGCTTACCCGAATCAGCGTCCCCAGGCAAATACAAATGTACTTGTGCTCCTTAAGATGAGACACGCCAGCAATCCCTGAAAGAAATGCTTACGATACTGCAAAACGCTGGGTAAGATGGAAGCTTTCCCAATGATTTCTTTAGAAATGAATGAACTATATATAAGTCATTCATTGTGGATTTGAAATCACTGACTAGAGATTGTCTCACCACCGAGTTAACAGTGACCCCCACTGAAGGTACTTTGTGCCGCATTTTGAGCGAAACAAATTCCTTTGGAGCAAAATACGACGCAACTTCATTTATTGTTAGACGCGAGTACATGTATAAATATAGCTGGTGCAATTTCTCCATGCATTTGACATGGAACGGCATTGTCTACTCTGATAATCCACCTTTTTTTCATGGCTGGGTCAGTATTTATTGCCCATCCCTAATTGCGCTGGTTCGGAGGGCATTTAAGAGTCAGCCACATCTCTGTTGATCTAGAGTCACATGTAGGCCTGGTCGGGTAAGGACCGTAGATTTCCATCATTAAAGGGCATTAATGAACCAGATGGGTTTTTACAGCAATCGACAATGCCTTCATTGTCACCATTACTTTTAATTCCATGTGTTTATTGAATTCAAATTCCACCATGTGTCCTTAGAGCATTACCTTGGGTTTACTGGGTAACTAATACAGCGACAATACCACTAAACCACCGCCTCCTCAATAGGAGTAGATTAATTTTCCTCTTTCTTTGTTTACTTATTTTGATTTTAATCACTCTTTTTGCAGAATGCATTTGTGATCCAATCTACCACCGCTCAGAACAATCCAGGACAGGGGCCTCAGGTTGCTAACTATGAAAAGCTCTTCGCCGAACAGTCCATCTATGAATCCCTGAAACCCTGAAATTTAAGTAATTTCAAGGCGGGGAGATCAGAATACAGATTTCAGGCACGCTTGTTATCATCTCAAAACATAAATTTAGGAGTAAAAAAATTGAACAGCATGCTCTGATCGCTGCTTTCTTGAACTACGTACAAATTAGATAAACTAGTCAAATTATGCCTGCCATACAGCTTGCCAGTTTTAGTTCAAACTTTCGAGGTCTTGGTGTAAAATCAATAAAGAGGATTTTTCAGGTGGCGGGGGTGGGGGGTGGAGGGGGGTGTTATCCCCAAGTTACAGTGTTTGAAACCCTCGTGGAAATTCAACCCCAAGCTTTCAACCATATCACAGACAAGTAACACCTCGAGCTTTCCGGTATCATGTCAGCGAGTGGAGATCTATACGGATCTGTTAGGATTGCAGTCCCACTATCCACACTAATATAGACATCACATTGCACCCTGGCATAATCGTGACAGTGCAGCCTGATTTTGCTTCATTTCAGAGTCAAGATTATGAAAAGCGACAAATATTTGCAGGAGAAATGAACACATTTCCAATCTATAGCTTGAAGTGAGTCACTCATTGCTGAGTTGAAGGTCCACGCAGAAACCACAATCTTTTAAAATCTCCCCATGTTTGGTATTTACTGGAAGTGAATACTGTGTGTTGAGCAATCCAGGCACGTTGTGACTAAGATCATGGCTGAGCTGTTTGTGGTCTCAGCTCATTTTTCCTGTCTGCACCCTATAACTCATGAATTATTTGCCTAAAAAAATCTAACTCTGCCTTAAATAACTTCAAAGACCCAGCCTCCACTATGTTCTGAGCAAGAGAATTCCACACACCAACGACGCTTTGGCAGAAAAAAATCTCTTCATCTCTGTCCTAAGTGGAGAGATCTCTTATTTTTAAATTACAACCGCTAATTTTAGTCTCCCCAACAAGAGGAAACATCCTCCGGGTATCCAGCATATCAAGTCCCCTCAGGACCATATGGCTCAGTAAGACCACCTCTCATTCTTCTCAGCTCCAATTGTTTTGGCCTAACCTTTTCAACCTTTTGTCATAAGACAAGCCCTTCATTATAGGAATGAGTCCAATGAACCTTCCCTGAATTGCTTCCAAGGCAATTATATCTCTTCTGGAAATGAAAACCGCTCACAGTACTCCAACATGGTTTCACCAATGCCTTTTCAGTTTTAGTGAAATGTCCTTACTTTTATATTTCATTCCTCTTGCAGTAAATGGCAACATTCCATTTGCCTTCCTAATCTCTTGCTGTACCTGTATGCAAACTTATTGTGATTCATGTACCAGGACACCTAAATACCTCAGCATCATCGAGTTCTGTAGTCATTCTCCATTTAAAAAGTAGATTTCTTTTCTATCTTTGTGCCAAAATGAACAAGTTCACATTTACCCACATTATACTCCATCTGCCATTTTTTTCACCACTCACTGAATCTCTCAATATTGTCACCACTCACTGGGGATAGTGCGCTGTAGTATCAAGCTCCATCACTGCCTGAGCCGGGACAAATGTGAGAAGTTTGATCGGACCACTAAATTGCCCCAATTCTACTTAACTGTTTAATTTAGATTTTCAGAATGCGAGCACCAGGTTTAACTTAATAAGTAAATAATTGTTTGTTAAACAGATTGTCTTTAACCAGTGGCAAAAGAAAGAAATATGAACTGTTAATTTCTAACTATATAATTTAAACTCTACCGTTCTCAAACCCCTATGCTTAAACACACACACACACATAATGAACACAAAACATGAATTTTAAGGATGAGATAAATCAGTTCAATCCGGAGTACAGGATTTGGTGTGTTGATTTTGACTGATGTCTTCCAAATTCCTTGCAGGTTGTTGTTGGTGACACGAGGTGTTTCACTGGTTGAGAAACTTGCTTTTCAATGCCTGTACTGATTACTTTTCCCCTTTACCTGTTGGCAGGGATTTGTCAGTGAGGAATAGCCAGCTAGCTACTATGGCAGCATTACTGGGATTTTACCATCACAGGAGAGGGAAACTTTAGGTCTTCCCTCTTTGCAGGCGAGGAGCTGTTCTGCTTGCACTGTTACCACACAAAACCGTGGTCACCTGGTGAGGAACTAACTAAAATACTGTCATAGAGCAGTTCGCCTTCGTCCAAGATTCCTTTCCGGCACCATCCTGTTCTTTTATGGCACACTCTGTCCCAGGATATCAACATTATAGATACTCCTCACCCTGTTCCAGGGAACATATCTTTCAAACAGCAGCCATGATAGCTTTAAAAGCGACAGTCCAATTTTAAAGCCGCAGCCCAAGAAAAATAAAATATTTACTTTACAATATCGCTTTATAGGCCCTCTGGGAGTCTACATTTGATATCCAAGCAGGAAATCGGAAAAATAAAACAAGAATTGAGTAACGCTAAAATATGCTTGGGACTACTTTGCAGATTGTCAACTTGGGCCTTGCAAAGCATTTTCCTAAGGCATGCTCAACAGTTTTTCATATACTGGTTATTATCCTTAGCTTAGTAACACATTGTGAAGCCGATATGGAAGTTCTGCGCGTGCAAGCCCTGAAGTACGTGTAAGAGACTGTAAAGCAAATTGTCCATGTGAAAGATCGTAGAAACATTGGCACATTTTGCAAGTTGCATGTTGTAGCCGAATGTTTTCACTCTTTTGCGCGCGACTATGAATCGCTGCCAAAACAAAAACAGAATTACCTGGAAAAACTCAGCAGGTCTGGCAGCATCGGTGGAGAAGAAAAGAGTTGACGTTTCGAGAAGAAAAGAAAAGAAAATGAATCGCTGCCACTCGTTAAACCTCGGCTCAATATGGTTCGGAACGAGGGCCCGCAGGCTAAAGGCCCGTGCAGGTAAAATTCCTCCACTCTGGTACAGAGCGGATATAAAATTAAGTCAAACCTTTGGGACTAAGAGGAAACAAAATTATTTTCTGGTGTTCCTTGCAACTTTTGAGTTTTTTTTATTATTGTCAGAACTATGCAATGTATTTTTTGTTTCTGTTTCATTTTGAATTGCATTAAAATTGATTTTAAAAATATACCAATGCATGTTCTAAAACAAGAATCGTAGAATCATAGAATGAATCAGAACTGAAGAATGTCGTATGGCCCATCGTACCTGTGCAAGTTCTTTGAAGAGCTAGGCAATTAGCTCCATTCCACATCTCCTACCAATATCCAGCAAACCTTGCCCTTTCATGTATATATCTAATTCCCTTTTATAAGCTGTTGTTGAATCTACTTCTCTCAATCTTACCGAGACTGCTTTCATAATCATAACTAGGGTATTTTTCTTCTCTCATATAGGCAATGGTTCTTTTGCCAATTGCCTTAAACCTGTATATTTTGGCTCACACTCCTTCCACCATGAGAATTAATTTCCCTTTATTTATTCTACCAACAACATCTATTTGTATTTAAACAGCATCTTTAACAAAACAAAACGCTGTGAAGTGCTTCGGAGGAATGATGAAAAACGAAAATTGACGCCAATCCACATAAAAAGACATGAGGGCAAAACGCCAACAGCTTTGTCAAAGACATGGGTTTAAAGGGAGTATTAAAGATGGAAAGAGACAACATGAAGGGGAGAGGTTTAGAGAGGGAATTCCAGGGCTTAGAACCTTAGCAACTGCAAAGCATAGCTGCTATTGGTGGGGTGATTAAAATTGGAGACACTCAGGAGGCCAGAATTGCAGGAGCCTTGGAGGCTTGTAGGCTGGACGAGATTACAGGGCTTGGGAGGGTCAAGGCCGTGGAGGGATTTGAACACAAGGATAAAAATGTTATCGATTTAATTTTGTTTATTTGGTGGCAGTGAACACAGTGAACAGGAATTTGTGGGTTAGGATATGTCTAGCATGTGAATAGGCGGCCAGCCAGGATTATGTTAGGATATTCAAGACAAGGACTATCAGGTCAATAAAATCCCTTCATGATTGATGGAGATCTGTAAAATCTCCTCTTAAGCTTTGCTTTAAAGAAGAAAAGGCCATTTGCTCTCGTCTCTACATGTAACTGTCATCTTCAATCCCTTGTACCATTCTAGGAAATCTCCTCTGTATCCTATTTGAGACCTTGACGCTCTTCCAAATATTGTACCTGAAATTGGGTGTAACGTCAAAATATTCCAGTTAGGGGCACAAGGATGTTTTAACAGCTTTTAGCATCACTTCCTTGCTTTTGTACTAATGCCTCTCTTTACACCACCCAGGGGTTTGGTGCCTTTTAATAGTCTCTGAACTCGTGCTGCCAACGTCAAAGACTTGAATGCATACACACCATGTCTCTCTGTTCCTCTGACGCCTTTATGGTACAACCACTTAGTTTATATTGATATTTTGATTCTTCCTAGCAAGCTGGATCACTTCACAATTCCCTGTGTTAAATTCATCTGGGATATGTTTGCATATTTCAACAATCTACCTATGACACCGTGAAGACAGCCACCATCCTCCTTACCACATTTCTGGTTTTTATGTTACTGGCAAAATTTAAAATTTTGCACTCTCTGCCCAAAAAATTCATGCAGAATAAGATTGTGGTTAACTAACTGATCTAGCCAGAGGCCTGAAGTAAAGTTCTGACAACATGAGTTCGAATCCTACCATGACATCTGAGAGAATTTGAATTCAATTCAATGCAATAAAAATTGTATCAACAATCGTGACCATGAAATTTCTGATTGTCATTGGGGGTCACTTAGGATTCCAAATCTACCATTTTTAACTTGGCTGGCCTATACGTGACTCGAGGCTCTCAGCATTGGCGCTTGATTTTTAACTGTCCACTGAAATAGCTTAACAAGCCACTGAATTGTATTGAACAAGGCAGCTAACAATAGTTCATCGGGCAATTATGACAAGCTTAAGCAACCCAATGCTCAAACCTGTGACTTATTTTGAAAGAACAATAGTCCCAACACTCACTGAACAGAAACACCTCTGCAGGCTATCCTGCAGTCCGAAAAACAAAATCATCAGTACTCCCTGCTTTCTGTCCAATTCCATGTTCATGCAGTCATTACTCCTTTACTCCAATGGGCCTCGTTTTTTTGCTAAAAGCTTTATTGAATGGCACACAATGAAAGCCCGTACCTACAGCATCAACTGCACTAACCTCAATGCTCCACTCCGTCACTGCATCAAAAAACTCAATTAAGTTAATCAAACACAATTTGTCTTTTAGAAATCAATGCTGATGTTCATTTACTAACCAATATTTTTCCAAATGCATGTTAATTTTGCCGTGGATTGCCTCTAAGTGTACTTCCAGCAGCATTGAACTGTCTGGGTCGTGATAGCTGGATTTACCTCTATCCCCTTTTTTGAATGTAACTTCGAAACATTCTCATCCTCTTATACCAATTAAATACTTAAGCAAGTTTGGACAATTGTGGTCATGCCCTCCGCAATTTCCAATCTTACTTCCATCAGGTGCTTTTTCCAATTTGAAAACTACCAACTTTTTAAGTATCTCCTCTTTATATTTTTATGTATTCATTCAATGATGTGAGAATCACTGGCAAAGCCAACAATTTTTGTCCATCTCTAGATGCCCGGGCATCCTGCTGTTCTCTCCCTCTCAACGCAGCCTCTTTACCTCCATTGTATTCTCGGAGCACCATTCACGGTGTGCTCTCTCGCTTGCTGCGCCACCGTTTTAACCGTGTTGTGCTGTCGAAGATCTCTCCCTCTCCACTACCTCCACCCACAACCCCGCCCCACCCTCTGCTCCTTTGTTCCTTCAGCGCTCTGTGATCTCCCGCAGTTCTCGTAGTGCTATCACTCTCTGTCTCTCCTTTATCCCCGCTGTACTCCCTGTGCTCCAGCAGGTCTCAGATCTGAAGTAATTAACCTACGGACCAGCAGCTTTAACATAGACCTGCAATTTAGGAAAGTTTAACGTTGAAAATTGTAAAAAGAAATTATATTTAATTATTTTTCAACAACTTCGAAATATTCCCACTTCAGTCCTGGGACCTGTGGGAGCACAGGGAGCACAGCGGGGACAAAGGAGCGGCAGGGAGAGAGCGAGAAAAAAATAATACGGGAACTGTGGGATATTGCAGATCACAGAGGGGACCCAGAATCGGAGGAGGGGGAGAGACAGAGCATTCTGAAAACAGCGGGAGGTCCGAGAGCAACTGGGGATAAAACAGTGGCAACGAGTGAAAAAGAAAGCTTACAGCACAACAGGGATAAAGTAAAAGTGGAGAGTGAGAGAGAGGAGAGCGCTTTGCGAGAGCAGCAAAAAGTCAGAGAGGAGATGTTATTTGCCACATGACAGCACACGCCTGAATGCTGTCTCAGTCTCGCTGCATGTGGCCACGAACTGCTTCAGTATCGGAGGAAATTTATCTGGACCAGCTATTTAAATACTGTGGCTACGAGAGTAAGTCAATGACTAGGATTTCTACAGTGAATGACTTAAATCCTGTCTCCTCAAACCTCTCGACCACCAATAAAGTTTGTTGGAATACTCTCCATTTGCCGGCTCCAACATCACTCAAGAAGCTCGACAATATCTAGGACAAAGCAGCTCGCTCGATAGGCAATCCATCCAACACCTTACAATTTCCCTCCCACCTACACAGTGTTACATGTACAAGATGCACTGAAGCGTCAGACTCCTTGCACAGCAGCTTTGAAATCCGCAAATTCTCCCACCTAGAAGAACAAGGGCAGAAGCCGCATTCACCAAGTTTCCCTCCAAATTACACATAATCCTGATTTAGAGATATATCGCTGATTCCCCTTTGTCCCGGAATCAAAGTCCTGCACCTCCCTGACTCCCTGGGACTGTGACTGTGCCTGCAGCAGATGGACTGCAGCAGTTCAAGAAAGGGGCTGACCACGACCTCCTGATGAAGATTTAGCGCTGGACAATAATTGCTGGCTTTGACAGCGTTTCTCACATCCATGAGTGGATAAATGACGAGGTCTGTGCAGTTGATGTTGTAGATATGACTTTCAAAAGGTATATCTATGTATCACCTGTTAGAGCTTCCAGCAGAAATTGAGGACCAAGGGATTAAAGGGGTAATGGCTGCATGAACAAGTAATTGGTCAGGACAGAAAGCAGAGTGCACTGGTGACCAGTTGTTTTTCAGACTGGTGGGTAGTGTGCGGAGGTGTTTCTGATCAGTGACTGTTGGGACCAAGGTTCTTTTAAGAAATTACAGATTTGGGCATTGGGCTGCTTAGGTATTGTCCATTCATGATTGCTCGAGAAGCCATTGGTGAGCTGCCTTCTCTAATACAATTCAATGGCTTGATAAGCCTTTTCAGAGGGCAGTTAACAGTCAAACACCAATGTTAAGCTTCGACTTACATACAGGCCAGTGCACGTGAGAATGGCAGATTTCGAATCCCGAAGGGACACTAATGAAGCATTTCTTAAATGACAATGAAGAATTTCATGGTCACGATTACTGATACAACTTTTCATTGCATATCTTATTAAATTAATTGAGTTTATGTTCCCCGGTAGACCTGGTGGAATTTGAATTCCTGCCTCCAGATCATTAGTTCAAGCCTCTGGCTAGATCAGTAAGGCAACCACGATCTCATTATGCATGAATGATTTGGACTTGGGTTTAAAGTGTGCAATGTTAAAGTTCGGGAATCACATATAAAGTGTAAATGCAGTGAGGAGGATGGTAACTGTTTTCAAGGTATCATAGATAGGTGAAATGGGCAGACACATCCCAGATGAATTTAACACAGGGGAGAGTGGTAATCCATCGTGTTAGGAAGAATAAAGAAATGTAATATGAACTAGAGAGTACAATGCTGAAGGGGTTGGAGGAACAAATTCAAGTCTTTGCAGGTGGCCGGATAAGTTGAGAAGATGTTAGAAAGGCATACAAAATCCAAGGCTTTATAAATAGAGGCATTAGTTGAAAATCAAAGATGTTATGTTGAACCATTTTGAAACACCGTTTTTCCCCCACCTGGAGTATTATGATGATACACCCAATTTTGGGTACCATGTTTAGGAAGGGTGTCCAAGCCTTAAAGAGGATACAGAGGAGATTTCCTGGGATTGTACAACGGAAAACAATGGCAGTTATGTGGAGAAACAAGAGCAAGTGGTATTTTCTCGCTAAAGCATAGGTTAAGAGGACATTTGACAGAACTACTTAAATCATGAGGGGATTTTATAAACTGGCTAGGCCTCGTCCTGACTATTGCACTTTGGAGAGGAACCAGCTTCCACGAGGTCATCCAAAACTCTGGTATCCATGTTCTTGCTCACAACAATTCAAGTTGAACAAGTTTCTGATGTTAGAATTCTTATCCTTGTCTTCAAATCCCTCCATGGCCTTGGCACTCCTTATAGCTATGATTTCTCCCAGCTCTACAAACCACCAAGGAAGCTGTGTTCCTCTACTTCTGGCCCTTGAGCATTTCCAATTTGAATCACTTCACCCCTGGCAGCTGTGTTTTGCAGATACTAATGTTCTAAGCCCTGTATTCCCCCCTGAACCTCTCCATTCTCTTTGTCTCTTTCTCTCTTTCGGACTCCTTTTAAAACCTACCTCCTTGAAAAAGATGTTGGTCTTTTGCCCAAATACCTATTTAAGTGGATCGATGTCAATTTTGGTTTGTTACCACTCCTGTGAAGCACGTTGCAGGTTGTGCTTTGAAAGGCGCTATACAAATACAAATAGATGTTGGTGGAGCAAATGAAAGGAAATTAACTGTGATAGCAGAAGAATTGTGAACCAATGGAGGCAGATTTAAGTCTATTGGCAAAAGAACCAGGATCCATATGAGAGCAAAAAAATTGCACCAAGTTGTTATGATTTAGAATGCGCCGTCTGATACGTTGGCGGAAGCACATTTAACAATAACACTTAAAAAGGATTTAGATAAATACATGAAGGGGCAAGGTTTGCTGGACTATGGTAAGAGATGTGGAATGGAACTAATAGGTTAGCTCTTTCAATAACTTGCACAGGCATGATGAGCCAGACTGCCCACTTCTATTTCATTCTATGATTCTACGATTCTCTGTTTAAGAACATGCAGGGGTAGAATGTTTATTTCAATTTTAATACCATCATTTATAACATACAATTAAAAAGAAACAGAAAATACAACGAAGAGTTCTGAAAAAAAAACAGAAAAATTACTCATAAATTGCAACAAACATCTGGAAAATGACTTTGTTTCCTCATAGTCCCAGAATTTTGAGCTTAATTATACATCCGTTCTGTACCAGCATAGTTGCAAGACATTCCCCTGCACGGGCCTATAGCCAGTTAAACAAGTCATATTGAGCCGAGGTTTAATGACAGGCGCGTCAAATGGTGAAGAATTTCGGTTGGAGCAGAATTACTTGCGTAACGTGCCCATGTTTCTACGATCTTTCGCATGGGGAATTTGTTTTACAGTTGATTACACATGCTTCCGCGCTTACATACAGAGACCATCATGTCAGAGTTTCGGTATGTTATCAAGCTAAAGATAGCTACCAGTAAAGGAAAAATTGTTGAGGATGCTATAGAAAAATATTTTGCAAGGCCCAATTTGTCAATTTGCAAAGCGATAGTTGCAAGCATATTTTAGCATTTTTTGTCAATTATTTTGCAATTTTTTTCTTGAATATTAAACTTAAATAATCGCGTGGTGTCTCGATTTCTCAACACACACTACTCACTTCGAGTGAATATCGAACTGAGCGAGGTGCCAGGAGATTGTGAGTTCTCCGTAGAGTAACTCAGCAATGAGTCGTCACTCCCTTCAGATTAGGGATTTGAAATTTGCTCTTTTATGGTGTAAATGCTTGCCACATTTGATAATCCTGTTCCGAAAGGAAGCAAAATCCGGCGGCATTGTCGAAGATATGCCGGAGCGAAAAATGATGATCATATCAACGCGG
Source organism: Carcharodon carcharias (assembly GCF_017639515.1). Classification (NCBI taxonomy): domain Eukaryota; kingdom Metazoa; phylum Chordata; class Chondrichthyes; order Lamniformes; family Lamnidae; genus Carcharodon; species Carcharodon carcharias. Next base: position 12,856,717 of record NC_054468.1, on the reverse strand, counting down.
ATAGTGGGACAGCGCAAACAAAAACAGAATTACCTGGAAAAACTCAGCAGGTCTGGCAGCATCGGCGGAGAAGAAAAGAGTTGACGTTTCGAGTCCTCATGACCCTTCGACAGAACTTGAGTTCGAGTCCAAGAAAGAGTTGAAATATAAGCTGGTTTAAGGTGTGTGTGTGGGGGGCGGAGAGATAGAGAGACAGAGAGGTGGAGGGGGGTGGGGGGGGGTGTGGTCGTAGGAACAAACAAGCAGTGATAGAAGCAGATCATCAAAAGATGTCAACGACAATAGTACAATAGAACACATAGGTGTTAAAGTTAAAGTTGGTGATATTATCTAAACGAATGTGCTAATTAAGAATGGATGGTAGGGCACTCAAGGTATAGCTCTAGTGGGTTTTTTTTTATATGATGGAAATAGGTGGGAAAAGGAAAATCTTTATAATTTATTGGGAAAAAAAAGGAAGGGGGAAACAGAAAGGGGGTGGGGATGGGGGAGGGAGCTCACGACCTAAAGTTGTTGAATTCAATATTCAGTCCGGAAGGCTGTAAAGTGCCTAGTCGGAAGATGAGGTGTTGTTCCTCCAGTTTGCGTTGGGCTTCACTGGAACAATGCAGCAAGGCAAGGACAGACATGTGGGCAAGAGAGCAGGGTGGAGTGTTAAAATGGCAAGCAACAGGGAGGTTTGGGTCATTCTTGCGGACAGACCGCAGGTGTTCTGCAAAGTGGTCGCCCAGTTTGGTCTCTCCAATGTAGAGGAGACCACATTGGGAGCAACGAATGCAGCAGACTAAGTTTGGGGAAATTCAAGTGAAATGCTGCTTCACTTGAAAGGAGTGTTTGGGTCCTTGGACGGTGAGGAGAGAGGAAGTGAAGGGGCAGGTGTTGCATCTTTTGCGTGGGCATGGGGTTGTACCATAGGATGGGGTTGAGGAGTAGGGGGTGATGGAGGAGTGGACCAGGGTGTCCCGGAGGGAGCGATCCCTACGGAATGCCGATAAGGGGGGTGAAGGGAAGATGTGTTTGGTGGTGGCATCATGCTGGAGTTGGTGGAAATGGAGGAGGATGATCCTTTGAATGCGGAGGCTGGTGGGATGATAAGTGAGGACAAGGGGGACCCTATCATGTTTCTGGGAGGGAGGAGAAGGTGTGAGGGCGGATGCGCGGGAGATGGGCCGGACACGGTTGAGGGCCCTGTCAATGACAGTGGGTGGAAAACCTCGGTTAAGGAAGAAGGAGGACATGTCAGAGGAACTGTTTTTGAATGTAGCATAATCGGAACAGATGCGACGGAGGTGAAGGAACTGAGAGAATGGGATGGAGTCCTTACAGGAAGCGGGTTGTGAGGAGCTGTAGTCGAGATAGCTGTGGGAGTCGGTGGGTTTGTAATGGATATTGGTGGACAGTCTATCACCAGAGATTGAGACAGCGAGGTCAAGGAAGGGAAGGGAAGTGTCAGAGATGGACCACGTGAAAATGATGGAGGGGTGGAGATTGGAAGCAAAATTAATAAATTTTTCCAAGTCCCGATGAGAGCATGAAGCGGCACCGAAGTAATCATCGATGTACCGGAGAAAGAGTTGTGGAAGGGGGCCGGAGTAGGACTGCAACAAGGAATGTTCCACATACCCCATAAAGAGACAGGCATAGCTGGGGCGCATGCGGGTACCCTAGTGGGACAGCGATCTTAACAGAACCGTATCGTGCTCCACTCGTTGATGTTGCACAGGAAAGCTTGAGACCCTGCTTGTCTGGGAAATGGCTAAAAAACTTGGGTGTTAATTTCCACAGGGTTTTCAAAAGCGGTAATTTGGGCATAAGAACCCCTGCGTAATTCCACTCTCATTGATTTTACATTAAGGCCTCCTAAATTTGAATAAAAGCCAGCAAGTTAAATGGCGGCCATACTTTAACCATTTTATCTCATTTGTAAGCAGCTGACGAAAACAGCGATAGGAACATGCCGCTTCATTATTATAAACTATAAACGTAAATTCTGAGATGACAACAGACGTATCTCAAATGTGAATTTGAGTATCCTTCCGCCCTGAATTTCAGCAAATTAGATAAATTTCAGGGTTCCGTAATCGGAATGTTCAGCCAAGAGGGTTTCGTAGTTAGCATCCTGAGGTTCCTGTGCTGGATGGTTCTGAGCGGTGGCAGATTGGATCACAGTTGAATTCTACAAACGGATTGACTGAAATCCGCAAAAATAAAGTAAAAATAAAAGTATGAGGAAATCTATTCCTTTAAGCGACAGGTTGTCAGGGCAGATAATCCCTAAAACATACATAGACTCGTCTCCAAAAATAAAATGGGCATTCCTTCGTTCATCGGTTTCACATCCACATTAAATGAATTCGTTTATTTCTCGTTCATTCGTTTTTAAAGAAATTACAGAACAAGCTTCTGTCTCACTTATGCAGTACGGGAAGTATTTCATTCAGAATTACTGGCGTTGTTGTATTTAATGAGCACAAGTGCATAGATGGGCTCCCTGGTGACATTAGTTCTGGTGAATAATGCATGAGTGATTCTTGAAAATGGATCAAAGAAAATAAAAATTCGCCCTCTCTTGCCGGCTCCTTGGTGCAAATAAAAAATTCTAGTGATTTTTTTCCTTTTGCTCCTTGTTTGGCTTTGGAATCTCTATCATGCCACAGACTACAACTTGGCCAATTAAACCCCTTCCTCCCTGCTTCCCTCCCTCCCTTCCTTTCTACTGGCATCTTCCCTTTATCACATATTGGTAAGCATTATCTATGTTTTATATGGTTATATCAGCATTTACCAGCTCTTGGCGTCTTTGCCGCATCGAAATCCACGGCCATCGAAGAAGAACCTTATAATCGAGATGAAAAAAAATCAATTATGGTGAACCCCAAGAGACAGGCAAATAAAGCACGGCATGGAACCTGCAAAAAGTAGTATGTTACTGGATGGAATATTTTCCTTTATAGTTAAGAACATAGGAACATAAGAAATAGGAGCAGAAGTAGGCCATTCGGCCCATCAAACCTGCCCCGCCATTCAGTAAGATCATGGCTGATATGCCTCAGGCCTCAGCTCCTCTTTCGTGCCAGCTCCACTTAGCTCTCAACTCCCCGATATTTCAAAAATCTATCTACCTCCTCTTTAAACACTTTGAGTAGTCTAGCCTCCAGAACTCTCTGAGGTAGAGAATTCCAGACATTCAATGCCCTCTGAGACGATAAATTCCTTCGCATCTCAGTTTTAAATGAGTGTGCCCTTATTCTGTAACTATGTCCCCTAGTTCGATATTCCCCCACTATGGAAACATCTTCTCAATGCCTATCCTGTCAATCCCCCTCAGAATACATTTCAATAAGATCACCGCTCTTTCTTCTAAAGTCTAATGAATAAAGGCCTAACCTGTTTAGCCATTTTTGATAAGTCAACACCTTCATCCCAGGAATCAGTCTAGTGAATCTCTTTTGAGTTGTCTCCAATGCCAGTAAGTCCTCTCTTAAATACGGGGACAAACACTAGATGCAGTACTCCAGATGTGACCTCATGAACACCCTGTAAAATTGTAACAAGACTTCCCTATTTTTAAACTCCAATCTCCTAGCAATACAGGCCAAAATTCCAAAACAAAAATAGAATTACCTGGAAAAACTCAGCAGTTCTGGCAGCATTGGCAGAGAAGAAAAGAGTTGATGTTTCGAGTCCTCATGACCCTTCAACAGAACTATGTGAATCCAAGGAGAGGGGTGAAATATAATTGGTCTAAGGTGGGGGTGGGGTGGGGGGGGGGTTTGGGTGGGGGAGAGAAGTGCAGGGGGTGGTGTGGTTGTAGGGTCAAGCAAGCAGTGATAGGAGCAGATCATCAAAAGATGTCACAGACAAAAGAACAAAAGAACACGGAGGTGTTGAAGTTGGCGATATTATCTAAACGAATGTGCTACTTAAGAATGGATGGTAGGGCACTCAAGGTACAGCTCTTGTGGGGGTGCGGGGAGCATAAAAGATTTAAAATAATGGAAATAGGTGGGAAAAGAAAAATCTATATAAATTTTTGGAAAAAACAAAAGGAAGTGGGCAGAAACAGAAAGGGGGTGGGAATGGAGGAGGGAGTTCAAGATCTAAAGTTGTTGAATTCAATATTCAGTCCTGAAGGCTGTAAAGTGCCTAGTTGGAAGGTGAGGTGCTGTTACTCCAGTTTGCGTTGAGCTTCACTGGAACAATGCAGCAAGCCAAGGACAGACCTGTGGGCAAGAGAGCAGGATGGAGTGTTAAAATGGCAAGTGACAGGGAGGTTTGGGTCATTCTTGCGGACAGACCGCAGGTGTTCTGCAAAGCAGTCGCCCAGTTTACGTTTGGTCTCTCCAATGTAGAGGACACCACATTGGGAGCAACAACTACAGTAGACTAAGTTGGGGGAAATGCAAGTGAAATGCTGCTTCACTTGAAAGGAGTGTTTGGGCCCTTGGACGGTGAGGAAAGAGGAAGTGAAGGGGCAGGTGTTACATCTTTTGCATGGGCATGGGGATGTGCCATAGGTGGGAGTTGAGGAGTAGGGGTTGATGGAGGAGTCGACCAGGGTGTCCCGGAGGGAATGATCACTACGGAATTCCGACGGGGGGGGGTGGGGGTGGTGAAGGAAAATGTATTTGGTGGTGCCATCATGCTGGAGTTGGCGGAAATGGCGGAGGATAATCCTTTGAATGTGGAGGCTGGTGGCCAAAATTCAATTTGCCTTCTTAATTACTTGCACCTGCATGCTTACTTTTCATGTTCCATGCGCAATAATGCCCAGATCCCTCTGTGCTGCACTTTTTAGAATCTCTCTCCAATTAAATAAAAGTCTGCCTTTTGATTCTTCCTACCAAAGACGATGACCTCACACGCTCCTACATTAAACTCCATCTGCCAAGTTTTTCCCCACTCGCTCAACTTATTTATATCACCTTGCAGATTCTTTATGTTCTCATCATAACATGCTCTCCCAGCTATTTTTGTGTCATCAGCAAATTTATATACCTTACACTCTGCACCTTCCTCCAAGTCATTAACATAGATGGTAAATAATTGAGGCCCTAGAACTGATACTTGTGGCACTCCACTTGTTACATCTTTCCAAGCTGAAAAAGAACCATTAATCCAGCTCTGTCTTCTGTGTGTTAACCAATCCTCAATCCATGTTAATGCATTACCACAAATACCATGAGCTCCCAGCTTGTTCAATAGCCTTTTATGTGGCACCTTATCAAATGTCTTCTGGAAATCCAAATATGCAATATGTACCAGTTCCATTTTATCAACTCTGATTGTTATGTCCTCAAAGAATGCTAACAAATTTTCCTTTCACAAAACCATGTTGACTTTGTTTGATTGTGTTAAGCTTTTTTAAATGTCCTGCTAGTTCTTCCTTAATAATGGACCCTAGCATTTTCCCAACGACAGATGTTATGTTGACTGACCTATAGTTTCCTGCTTTTTGTCTCCCTCCTTTCTTGAACAAGGGCGTTTCATTACCAGTTTTCCAATTAGCTGGGGCCCTCCTGGAGTCCAGTGAGTTCTGGAATATTTCGACCAATGCCTCCACTATCTCTGCAACCAATTCTTTTAAAATCCTTGGATGCAGGCCATCAGGTCCTGGCGACTTGTCTGTTTTTAGTCTTATTAGTTTGTCAAATACTTTGTCCCTCATGATAAAGGCTGTTACAAGATTTTTCCACCCATTAGCTCCTTGCTTATTTGATATCTTTGGGATGTTTATAGTGTCCTTCACCGTGAAGACCGATGCAAAATATTGATTTAAAGTGTCTGCCATTTCTTTGCTCCCCGTTATAAATTCTCCAGTCGCATCCTCCAAGGACCCCACGCTCACTTTAGCTACTCCTTTTTTATATACCGGTAGAAGCTCTTGCTGTTTGTTTTTATATTTCTTGCCAATTTACTTTTATAATCAATTTTCTCCCCCTTTTAGCATTTTTGTCATCCGCTGCTGGTTAAGTGGTAATAATCTTAAAGATGGAGTATATAGAGTGCAAACGCTCCCAATCTTCTGTAAGTTCTGTAAGATTGTTCTATCATAATGTTCACTAACTTACATTATTGCAGATGCTGTAAAACTGATAAACTTCTTCACAGTACTCCGGGCTCAGGATCAAATAGATCGTATAAAACGCTATGAAAATTCCTGCAGTAATAGTAGTCAGGATATTCATCACTAAATTTCCCACGATCTGAAAGGTAATAAAATACACGAGAAAAGTTAGCCCTTTTTTAATTTATTCACATGATATGGACGGCACTGATGAGGCCAGTATTTGTGGCCCATCCTTTCTCGTTATAGAGAAGTCTTCTTGAACATAAAGAGTGACTTGCTACGTCACTTAAAGGGGCATCTGGAGCCACAGGTAGGCCAGACCCCGAAAAGATGGCAGATTTCCGTCTCAAAAGCAGCATCATAAACATGATTCTATTCTAATGTGTAACGTCATGGTCACTATTACTAATATTAATACTACTCTCCAAATTTTCTTTACTTTATTGATTTGAAATCCCCCAACTGCCAATGTGGGTTTCAAATTCATGGACCAGATCTTCATGTCTCTGGATGGTTGGAGACCGGACATACGCATTGAGGCCCCATGGAAATCTCAAGAGAAGTTTGAACTTCTGACGGAGAATTCCCCTTCTCTTTGGGACCGCCCATGAACGTCTCCTGCCCTTTGCGAGGGACGGAGAATTAGGATAGTTTTACTGTAGAAAGAGAAGATGGCTGCATCTTTCGACCATGAAAGGATGAAGGTGACAACCTACCCGAGCCCTGCAGCACCGACAAACAAAATGAACGCAGCACCAACGGAACGGAACAGGCTTCAGTCTCAACAAGTGCCTCGCCACATACAAACACTTCTCAAGGGAGAACATAAAGCTCTGGGGATAAGGCATCTGGTGCTTCAAACAAATACTATCGACACGCACAAGTAGGAGGTTGAATTTCTTTGAAGTCTCAACCGTTATTTAGATATTTTTAGCATAACGTTCTTATTTTTGTCTCTCTGTGTCTACTTATGAACCCAAGGATTCTTTGTGTTTTTCTTTTGAACAACTTTATACCTTGGAAATGCTCTGCCCCTGTCTATCTGTTCAAGAATTTCCAGTGTATGGCTTTCCGGACAAAAATAAATCTTCCATGGGTAATTCCAGTAGAACCAGTATAATCGGCCAGTCACCTGTCTGTTGCATGTGAAACTTTGCTTTGTGCATATTAACCTGCAAAAAAGCAATCTACCAGGGGAAATGGCAAAAAATAACAGAAAGGCGTTGTCAAGGCATAAAGTTTGATTGGGGATCAGAAGAAATCATGTAACCATGTTTCTACATGTGAAATTTGTTGTGTTCATGACAATGAGGGACACATTTATCTGTTTTTTTTTAATTAATTATGTAGGATTTATAGCCTTGAAGAGGCCATTCATCCCAACTTGCCTGTACCATTATTTATGCTCTAACATACTTCACCAAACGTTATCAGGATATGCTTCTATTCTTTTCTCCCTCATGTACCCTTACATGCATATAGGCTACTCAGCTCAACCATTCATATGTTGGTAGGTTCTACATTCCAACCACTGTCTGGGTAAAGAACATTGTCCTGAAACGCTATTGGATTTATTTGTATCAGGCATCTATTTTGTCATTAGTACCTGACTCTCACTGACAGCAGACTTGTACGTTGACTCAAAGAAACTTTCCGAGCTACTCTGGAATCAAGATTTATTGTGGTTTATCGTGCGTCATAAACGTCTCAAAATAAAAGGCTCGTCTCAATTGTCTGGCAGGAAGAAAGAGAAGGGAATTCTGCTCTTCGGGAGGGGCGGGAGGGACCAGGCGCCGGAATTCCTTCATTTGAAAGTAAAATACTGCGGATGCTGAAAATCTGAAATAAAAATAGGAAATGCTGGAAATACTCAGTACGTTGGGCAGCATCTGCGGATTTCAAGTCGTTGCATTTGATTAGAACACTGATTAATGTTCTGATGAAATGTCACCACCTGAAACGTTAAGTCTGTTCTTTAATTTGAATACTTACATTGTCACAGTTTGTAAAGTTGTAGGCATACTGAGGGTAAGATGTGATTGGGTAATAGTATAATGATATTAGCTTTAGGAACAACGCTACGATTATGGCTATGAATTTTTTTCTTTAAACTGTCACTATCTTCTGCTCCCCTGTCTTGAAGATGGTGACTTTTTTTCTTACCTCTCGCGGGAACACATGCTTCACTCGGCTGGCCACTTCATCACGTCTTCTTACAGACAATCATTTTTGTCCAGCTTGTTCGGGCAGAATGAGAATGCGGTGAGGCGCGTCATCAGATTATGAAGAGGAGTAGCCGTTCAGGACTATTTTCTCTCTCAGTCCGGAGACACTCAGACCAACGCGCAGGATTTCACCCTCCATGTTAAACCAGGTAGAGGGGATTTTGTTGATTATAATATAGATAATAGGGTGGATCGTGCCTTTGTCAGATAGTGTAAGGTGTGTACTAACTGGAAGTCAATAGAAATAAAATAGGGGTGAGATGAAAAACGTGATGCCGATTCGCTATCGGTTCATTTTACACCGTCGAAGCAAATTCAAACCGCAGTCAGTGGCAGGCTGAATGTTCGGAGGCATTTCTCGCCTCACGGGAAATTGGGCAGCAAACAGTCTGGTTACTGGCGGGTGTTGTATCACCTAGAATAGTTTTGCTGCCTTGCAGCTGCTAAATTTCCAAAGATGCTTACTTCTCCGGTGCATCGCTTCAGATGGAAGCACATAGAGGTTTGCCTAATACCGAAAATAACTGGTTTATCAAAGGCTTGTTACTGAGCAGGGAGTAACCAGATTGTTTGCTGCCCAATTTCCTGTGAGGCGGGAAATGCCTCCGAACATTCAGCCTGCCATTGACTGTAGTATTAATCTGCTTCGACTTGTGCGGTACTGAAGGAGTACTGCACTGTAGGAGGTGGCGTCTTTAGATGAGCTTCTGAGGCAAAGTTCCATCTGCCCTTCCAGTTGGTTGCCAATGCTCCCATGTCACCATTTGAAGAAGATCGGGGGGAGCGCTCCACATTTTCGTGACCCATATTTCTCCTTAAAGCAACAAGATGAGATGTTCTCATTGTGGTTTATGGAACTTATTTTGCGTAAATTGTCTCCTGCCCTTTTCCATTACAGCAGATCATTAAATTAAAGGGAAATGACACGGTGGCAATATTGGTAATGATGATCAGAGTATGGCAGGAAGGGACAGTGATTGCAGCTTAAGAGAGTGCCAGCAGGTAGGGCCGGAACTTACAAGAACAGTAAGACAAAACTGAATTAATTGTTCTGTATTTGAATGCCCACAGCATTCGCATTAAAACAGATGAATTGTCAGCTCAAATAGAAATTCATAAATGTATGACCTGATAGACGCAGCTATAAGGAAACCAAATATCCAAAGGTCTGTGACTTTCGTGAAGGGGAGGAAGGTGGGAAAAGGTAGTGGGATAGCTCTGCTAATTAAAGAGTACTGTAGTGAAAGCTGACCTCAGGTAAAGATCAAGACATAGGATCAGCTTGGAGTGGAACTATGAAACAGCACTGGCCAGAAAACATTGGTGGGAATTGTTTATAGACCACCGAACTGCACTGGTAATGTAAATCGCACTTGAAATCAGAAATTAGAAGTGCATGTAACAAGGGTAATGCAGTAATCATCGGCAATTTCAATCTATCAGAAGAACAGCCATGATTTTATTAAATGGCCGAGCAGGCTCGAGGGGCTGAATAGTCTACTCCTGATCCTTGTGTGCATGTTCATGCGATCTACATGAAGACTGGGTAAACATAATTGGTACTAATGTTGTGGAGGGCAAATTCCTGGAATGCATGCGAGATAATTTTCTATAGCTGTCTGTTGAGGAACCATCTAGGGAACGGGCTGTTCTAGATATAGTATTGTGCAATAATAAAGGGTGAATTAATAATTTGCTGTAAAGAATCCTTTAGGAAAGAATGACCAAAATCTGAACATCTTACATTAATTTTGAAAGTTATGTAGTACAATCAGAAACCAGCGTCTTAACTCTAAACAAAGGAAACTATGAGAGGCAGATTGGCTACGGTGGATTGGGAAACTGCGTTAAAAGGTATGACAGTAGGCAGACAATGGCTAACATATACAACAAAAATGCATTATGTTGATGTAGAAAAACCCAGATAGCAGATGGTCATCTGTCAAAATTCTATACACTCTGGATTATCTCCTGCAGATTGGAAGGTGAAAAATGGAAACCTGCTATTTCAGGAAGGAGTGAGAGTGAAAACGGGAACTACAGATCTGTTAGCCTGACAGTATCAGCAGGAAAAATGCTAGAATTTATACTAAATGATGTGATAACAGAACTATTAGAAAATAATGATAGGATTGTGCAGAATCAACATGGATTTATCAAATGGAAAATATGTTTACCAAACCTGTTGGAGTTTATTGAGGATGTAACTAGCAGAATAGATAAGGCAGAACTGGTTGATGTTGTACATTTAGATTTTCTGAAAGCTTTTCATAAGGCCCCAAGTAAGAGGTTAGTTACACAAAATTAGAGTACATGGGATTTCTGAAAAGATATTGCCAGGGAGCGAAATCTGGTTAATGGACATAAAATAGGGATCAGGAACAAACTGTTCATTTTCAAGTTGGCAGGCTGTGACTAGATGGGTACCTCAGGGATCAGTGCTTGGGCTCCAGCTATTCACAATCTATATCAATGATTTGGATGTGGGGATTAAGTTTTCTGTTACCAAGTTTGAAAATTACACAAAACTAGGTGGGAGTGTGAGAGTTGAGGAAGATGCAAAGATGCTTCAAGGGGATTTGGAGAGGCTAAGTAATTTAGAGAATCCTGTTTCTTGCTGGGCATGATGGCATTCCCATTGGGACGACACTTGGCTGCCATGAAGGAGGTTGAACAAGGGAAACGAAGAGAAAAGAGCTTCATAAAGCGACAGAGGACGCATCTCTTGACCTGTCTAGCACTACTCTGCACCGGAGGTTGAAAAGCATGTTGACCCCACCTACATCTTAGTTAGGAACAGGGCTTGTCTCATGACTGATGTTGAGAAGCGAGTGATAAATTGCAGCATCAGTGACACACACGTTGTTTGCAGGCCCTTAATTAGGAAGAGCTCGTTTGCTCAGTTAAACCTCACTCAAAATCGCGTAACTGTTCAGTGTTTTATTACGACCAGGAAAGTGTATAAAAATCCCCTCAGTTCACCGATTCTGTGTTGACTGTATCTTGTAGACAGCAAAACCGCAGCTTGTGGAGGAGCAGTGTATATTAAACAGCAATTTCCGGATTTCAGCCTTTAGTTGTCCATGTGCGGAAACAAGATGTTGCTGTGAACTTTTCACATGCATGGGGGCGGATGATGTTCGCTTCACTATCATTCCATCCACAAAGTGTAGCATATTAAAAGTAGAACTAGGATATTCGGGAATCAGTGACCATTTTCACAAAAATGGTCGTAGGAATTTGAAAATTTTTGTCACTAATAAACTGTGTTCTGGTTTAACTGGATCTTACAGTGTTAAACTTGACAGATTGTTGTTAAGTGTGCGTATGTAAGGGTATGGAGCGAAGCGACAAATCAGCCTCAACCTGATGGAATGGTGGAACGGGCTAGATCATCTACTCCATTTCCTAACGCGATAGGTTATTGTGACGCAGGGAAACCTTGTGTAACTATCCTCACAGGTCACCAACTGTACATTTTAAAGCACCTTTCAGCTGCGCCACTCCATTCGAGGTAATATCAGTTGCTATTTACCACTTGGTTATGCAGCCCTTGGTCAGATCTTTACAAATCTGGCTGGTAGTTCACTCAGTAATAACATGGCCGCTTGGATTTCGCCTCCATTCATTTCAATACAAGTGACGATCTTTTACTGATTTACTATGCATGTATCTTAATAGAGAGAAGATGGCTGCATCTTTCGACCATGAAAGGATGAAGGTGACAACCTACCCGAGCCCTGCAGCACCGACAAACAAAATGAACGCAGCACCAATGAAACGGAACAGGCTTCAGTCTCAACAAGTGCCTCGCCACATACAAGCACTTCTCAAGGGAGAGCATAAAGCTCTGGGGGTAAGACATCTGGTGCTTCAGACAAACGCTATATACGCGCATAAGTACAGGTTGAATTTCTTACAAGTACCAACCGTTATTTAGAGGTTTTTTTTCGCATAATGTTCTTGTTTTGTCTCTCTACGTCTGCTTATGAACCCAAGGATTCTTTTTTCTTTTGAACAACTTTATACTTGGAAATGCTCTGCCCCTGTCTTTCTGTTCAAGAATTTCCAGCGCATGGCTTTCCGGACAAAAATAAATCTTCGATGGGTAATTCCAGTAGAACCAGTATAACTGACCAGTCACCTGTTTGTTGCATGTGAAACTTTGTTTTGTGCAAACTAACCTGCAAAAAAGCAATCTACCAGGAGAAATGGCAAAAATAACAGAAAGGCGATGTCAATGGCATAAAGTTAGACTGGGGATCAGAAGAAATCATGTAACCATGTTTCTACATATAAAATGTGTTGTTTTCATGACTATGAGGGGCACGTTTATGTGGTTTTTTTGAATTAATTATGTAGGATTTATAGCCTTGAAGAGGCCATTCATCCCAACTTGCCTGTGCCATTAATTATGCTCCAACACACTTCACCAAGTGCTATCAGAATACGTTTCTATTCTGTTCTCCCTCATGTACCCGTACATGCATATAGGCTACTCACCTCAACCATTCATAAGTTAGTAGGTGCTACATTTCAACCATTGTCTGGGCGAAGAACATTCTCCAGAATCGCTATTGGATTTATTTGTATCTTCTATTTATGACCCATAATTTTGGACTCCTCCGGAAGTGGGAATACTCTATACCTTCCTTACCAAACCTCTTGGAATTTTTTACGATCCATATTAGGTGCCCTCCCAACCTTCTGTCTCTCAGCTAAAAGTGTCCCAGATCGCTCAGTCTTTCCCGATAGTTATACCAGGTGGAATTTAGATCGAGTCTGCAGGGTCACGGTGGCAGAGCTCAGATAATCCCAGAAGCGGGTGGTGAAGGCCTTAGCGCTGCGATTAAGCACTGGCCGGCCAATTAGCAGCCGGCTGACTAAACTTGGCAATGGTGGGGGAGGGCCGTGATATGGAAGCCGTTGCTGGCCGCAGATTAAAGTGCCACCAACACCTGAAATGGCGGCAAATCGGCTGGCCTGTCAGCTGCACCTCAGTGCATCCAGTGTCAAGAAGCATTGACCTTGGGCTTGAACTCCACTTTCCTGCCTGCTCAGCATATCCCTTGTCCTCGTCAACTGTCTGGGCATACAATGGCATTCCATCCTGCTGTTAGGAGGTGGTGGGGGGCCCGGTGGAGGGCTGTCTACCTGGGAGCCCTCGTCTTTACAATTGGAAATTTGGCATGGAGGGTGTTGCAGACCAGTGCAACAAAAAAAGGTTCAGAGGCTTCCAGGCCGCCTGTTTTTTCCCTGGCCTTGAGGAATCCATGTTCCATGTACATATCGATTCTGTGAGGTAGCATTCCCGTTTTTGACTGTTTGAGGGGGATGGTCCTCAAATTTTTGTTACACAAGCCCCATGCCCCTGATCTTTGACTATTTGGCACGGAGAAGGCGGACAGATTGGAGGACCTCCTCTTGTGTATGCTCTTGGGCCTGCCCAATTGCCCATTAACAGGTCCGGGCATGGGCCATGGAGGGGATCGTTCAACCTAGCTGTGTATCCCTCTTCTGTGACTACATTCAAGGCTGGGTGTCCCTGGAGAGGGAACACGCAGTACCCACCGTAATTGGTGGGGCCCACAGGGGATGGAGTGCATTATCAGCACTGGGATTAACATTTAATTTAATTAGCTAAGTTTCATTTAATTTGTTGCCATTTGTTACCATGCCCCTTTAATGAAAGTTGTTTTGCTAATTTGTTAGTTATGTTTATCTCAGCCTTAATACAATAGTATACTTTGCTGCAGGCTTCTAGTAAAATTGTGATCGAACCAGGTGGGACGCAAACATCAGCATACACAATTACTCCCCCGCGCCCCCCCCCCCCCCCCCCCCCCCCCCCCCCAACCTCCTCCAAAGCTTTCTAATTATGTTATCCACCATTCGGTCAAGTCCAGATCTTTGTAAATCTATCCTGCATCTCTGCCAGTGCCTCGATATCCGTTTATGTAATATGAACATAACTTGACATAAGTAGGGTCTAACTAATATTCGGTACCAATATGAATAGATCTGAGCCTGAGTCTGAGTCTGGAAGGTAAAATTCCATTTTGGCTGGATTTCACTAGAATGGCAAAAGAATGTCGCAGAACACGCCTGGGCACAGTTTGTGCTTTCTTGAAAATTGCTGGCCATTTTTCTCTTGATAGTTTTCTATTTTCCTCTTTGAACAGAATTGGCTTCTTGTGGTCAGGTGTGTTTGCATCAACCCTGTCTTGCTCTCTCTTATCAAAATGTCAGTCTTCAACATCCTTTTGACAGGCACAGGCACTTACACTTGCGCTTTCTTTATGGACTCCTTCCTAATCTATTCGGCCAATTAATTCTTACTCTCGAATCATTCTTTCAGGTAAATCTATGCTAGCCTCGGGGCAACTTAATTTTGCAAAGGTGACTTCAAATTGACAGTACTCTTATTAATTAACTGCATATGGAAACAATAATTGCTCTTTCAGTCTTGGTATGTGGAAAGCTATTGTGTTTACATTGATGTGGCAGGCAGGGCAATTCCGTGTTGTAATGAGTGTGTGCTTCCTCTCTGGCACATTGGAAGGCGAGGTGCCCTATCCATCGAACACGGCTGCCGTTCTGTCGGTGTTTAAAGCCAAAACCCTCGAATAGCTGATCGCTATTAATCAATGAACTCTTTCTGCTTTAGGTCGTGCAGATTATGGTGGGAATCATCCAGGTAACATTTAGTCTCGCCCTCAAATACAATGATCAATGTTCAGGATCCATTGGAACGTTCTGGTGGACAGGAACTTGGGTTTGTTTGGATTTTATTTAAATAATATTAAATTCATTTATGTAATCCAGTATTTTAGGGTGCAGAAAAATAGAGAGTGTTAACACTGTTTGTTATTCCTGGATCCCGATTAACCTTATAATTGTCCCATTTCTGAGAATAATGTTTTGTTCAATCTTTAGGAATGGATCAGTTAATGCATTTCTTTCAATTGGTGGAGTCTGTGGAAAGGTTAATTGAACTGAAGTATCAATGAAAAACAAGGGACATAACTCGACTGGTGTGCTTGTAGCTGTGGATAGAGAAACAGAATAAATGTTTCAGGCCGTTGACCCTTCCTCATAACAGAGTGTACTTAGATATGTAACAGACATTCAGTAAAGTAAACAAAGGAGGAGGGGGGAAAGAACAAATGAAATACTGTGATAGGGCAGGAGACATTACACGACCAAAGGTACGATTGTGCAAGGTGAAAAGAGATGATAATTGAACAAGTAAGGGAATAAATAATGTCTCGGGGAGTTGATAACGTGAGAAGGAGAATTACCAACAGATGGAGAGCAGGTTATGATCTGAAATTGTTGAGTTCAATGTTGAGTCTGAGGGCCATAAAGTGCCAAGTCTATACGTGAGCTAGTGTTCCCCGAGCTTACTTTGAGCTTCATTGGAACAATGTATGGGATCTAGGACTTAAATATGTTAGTGAGAGTGGAATGGGGAATTAAAATAGCAGGTGAGTGAAAGCTTGGGGAGTGACTTGTGAAATGAACTATAACGTTTTGCAAAGTGATTACCCAACCTGTGTTTTTTCTCCCTTATGTAAAGGAGAGCACACCATGAGCAGTGAATCTCTGTTTCACCTCGAAGGAGTTTTTAACACATTGGGTGGTGAAAAAGGCGAGGTTAGAAGAGCAGGCCTTGCATGACTTGAATGCAAACTTGCCAAGGGAAGTGGTTGGTGGGTGGGGGGATTTGTAGGGATGATTGAGGGGTGGAGTTGCATGGCACAGAAGGAACACTTCCTTTGGATTGCAAATGCACCAGGGAGGAACAAGTTGTATTAGGGTCGAATGCAAATGTTTGTGGGGTGGAAGGTGTATTAGGGTCGAATGCAAAGGTTCGTGGGGTGGAAGGTGTATTAGGGTCGAATGCAATGGTTCATGGGGTGGAAGGTCAGGACCAGGGGAACACTATCGTGATTCTGGAAAATAGTAAAGCAAAAGTGCATGAAAACGAAATGGACATGGCCGAGTGCCCTGTCAACCACAGTGGGAGGAATCCTCAGTTGAGAAAAAAGAAAGACATATTGGAAGGGCTAGCATGGAAGGCTCCATCATCAGAACCAATACGATCAAGACAGAGAACCTGGGAGAATGAAATGGAGCCTTACAGGAAGCAAGGTGCGAGGAAGTAAAGTCAAGGTGTGGGAGCCAGTAGTGAAAATTAAGGGCCAGGTACCCCAAGAAATCGAGACCAAGAAACCGAGGCACAGAAGTGGAGTTTTAGAGATAGCCTGCATGAAGGCAAGAGAAGGGAGAGATTGGAAGAAAATTTGATGACATTTTGCAGTAAAGGCCGAATATTTTGCTGTTTTATAACTTTGAACCTTCATATACTTGGTTGCAGCTGAATATTGTCCATAACTTAAACTTTCATGGCTGGGTATAACTGGATGATAGGCAAATGCCTGCTCCGCTTACCCGCTTACCTGCTCTCCCAGTCTCTCCACTCTCCATTTTACTGGTATCAAGGGAATTGAGTGGGATGTGAAGGAAACTAATACAAGTTTTAATAAATTAGCGCCACCTTCTCCACCAACCAGATTTATGAGTGTGCAATGCAAACTGTAAGGAGATGCTCGAAGATCCTACTTCCCCATCTTTCTTTAGGTACATCTATTCGCTTGAAGTGCCGACAAAAGCAGATAACTAAGAAAGGGTTGACAATGTTAATGCGCACGTGTCCACACCGAAATCTTATCCCTAATCCTTAATTGCCATCGTATTTAAATATTTTACCTCTATCTAGCCTGAATTCAAGCCACATCATAGCAAATTCTTGTCGGTGTTCGAATTATACAAGTAGGTGATATGAACTGATCTTTTAAATCGCTTTTCCTAGTACATAATTTCTGGAGCCGTGTCCATTTCGCTGGAGAAAGGGCCAAGTGAATGCCAGGTGGGTATTTATTTGAAGTAGAATCATCTTTATTTTTCTAAGTATTATGATAAACTAACAAAAATGAGTTTCTGATGCTATATTTACTTAATTAACTGTTTTACACTATATGATATTTTGCAGGGACTCATTAGATCATTAGAGTAAAGTGACAAAGTGGCAATGTTACCGGACTTGTAACCTAGAGACCAGGACTAGTGCTCCAAAGATATGAATTTTAATTCCAACATGACAGCTGGAGAATTTAAATTCAGTTGATTAAATGAAATTTGCAATAAAATGCTGCTAATAGATATAGTGACGATGAAGCGAACGGATTGTCATGAAAACCCATCTGGTTCGCTAATTCCCCATTACGAAAGAATTCTGCCGTCTTTACGGAGTCTGGCCGATATTGTGAATCGAGACGCACAGCAACATAGTTGACCCTTAATTGCCCTTTGAAATAACCTACCAATCCACTCATGTGTGTTCAAGCAGACTTTTCAAGGGCAAGGGAGGATTGGCAACAAATACTGGCCTCACTAGTGACGTCCACACCGTGTGAATAAATGAAAAATATCGGCTAACGTCTCTCGTGTGTGTTGTTGCCTTTCAGATCGTGGGAAATGTGGTGATGAATATCCTGAGTGCCTTTGCTGCAGGATATGGCATGATAGTTTACATGGTGTATTGGGCCTTGGGTCCATGGTGCTCTTGAAGTTATGAAAGTGCTCGCTTTGAAGTAAGTTAGCGCATCTTGTCATAGATGACGCTTAAAGTACTTGCAGAATATTGAGATGGTTTGCACTTGATACACCCCACCTTTAAAAGTATATCCACAGAAATATAAAGTGAAGTATTCGATCAGTAACATGCTACTTTTCGCAGGCTTCATTCCGTTCTCTGGTTGTCTGTCTCTTGGCGTTCACCGTATTTGAATTTGCAATGTCGCTAACCGCGTCTGTGTTCAGTTGCTATGGGTTACGATGCTGTGAATAGGACCATGAACTGGTAAACCCTATCTATATATGTATGTATAGATAGATAGATAGATAGATAGATTGATTGATAGATTGATAGATAAGCAAATATATTACTTACCAATTTATGATGACAGAAAGACTGGAAGACTGAAAGACAGATAGAAAGGCAGAGAAAGAAAAGAACAACCAAGCATTAAAGGTATTCCAGGCCAGATTTTATTGAGTGGTGTCATTCGAACTGAGTTGTAGCCTGTAACATGATTGGATTTCCAAAGCTAAACATGGAGCAAAACATCTCACCAGTGATTTTTTGGCATCAAGAAGCCGACTAGAAAGGATTAACTTTCAATTTATTTGCTCCAGTTTTAAGAAGTCACAAGTGCATTGCTTACCCGAATCAGCGTCCCCAGGCAAATACAAATGTACTTGTGCTCCTTAAGATGAAACACGCCAGCAATCCTGAAAGAAATGCTTACGATACTGCAAAACGCTGGGTAAGATGGAAGCTTCCCCAATGACTTCTTTAGAAATGAATGAACTATATAATTCATTCATTGTGGATGTGAAATCACTGACTAGAGAAATTCTCATCAACAGTGACCCACACTGAAAGTCCTTTGTGCCGCATTTTGAGCGAAACAAATTCCTTTGGAGCAAAATACGACGCAACTTCATTTATTGTTAGACGCGAGTACATGTATAAATATAGCTGGTGCAATTTCTCCATGCATTTGACATGGAATTGCATTGTCTACTCTGATAATCATGCCTAGGTCAGTATTTATTGCCCATCCCTAATTGCGCTGGTTTGGAGGGCATTTAAGAGTCAGCCACATCTCTGTTGATCTAGAGTCACATGTAGGCCAGGTTGGGTAAGGACAGTAGATTTCCATCTTTAAAGGGCATTAGTGAGCAAGATGGGTTTTTACAGCAATCGACAATGCCTTCATTGTCACCATTACTTTTAATTCCAAATGTTTATTGAATTCAAATTCCACCATGTGCCGTGGTGGGATGCGAACCGGAGCCCCCAGAGCATTACCTTGGGTCTACTGGGTAACTAATACAGCGACAATACCACTAAACTACCGCCTCCTCAATAGGAGTAGATTAATTTTCCTCTTTCTTTGTTTACTTATTTTGATTTTAATCAATCCTTTTGCAGAATGCATTTGTGATCCAATCTACCACCGCTCAGAACGATCCAGGACAGGAACCTCAGGATGCCAACTATGAAAAGCTCTTGGCTGAACAGTCCATCTATGAACCCCTGAAACCCTGATATTTAAGTAAATTCAGGGCCTGGGGGTGAGGGGGGGGGGTGGAATTAAAATACGGATTTGAGGCACGTTTGTTATCATCTCAAAACATAAATTTAGGGGTTAAAAAATTGAACAGCATGCTCCGATCGCTGTTCTCTTGAACTCCGTACAAATTAGATAAACTAGTCAAATTATGCCTGCCATACAGCTTGCCAGTTTTAGTTCAAACTTTCGAGGTCTTGGTGTAAAATCAATAAAGAGGATTTTTCAGGTGGCGGGGGTGGGGGGTGGAGGGGGGTGTTATCCCCAAGTTACAGTGTTTGAAACCCTCGTGGAAATTTAACCCCAAGCTTTCAGCCATATCATAGATAAGTAACACCTCGAGCTTTCCAGTATCATGTCAGCGAGTGGAGATCTATATGGATCTGTTAGGATCGCAGTCCCACTATCCACACTGATATAGACATCACATTGCACCTTGGCATATTCGTGGCAGTGCAGCCTGATTTTGCTTCATTTCAGGGTCAAGATTATGAAAAGTGACAAATATTTGCGGGAGAAATGAACACATTTCCAATCTATTGCCTGAAGGGAGTCACTCATTGCTGAGTTGAAGGTCCATGTAGAAACCGCAATCTTTTAAAATCTCCCTAAGTTTGATATTTACTGGAAGTGAATACTGTGTGTTGAGCAATCCAGGCACTTTGTGATTAAGACCACGGCTGATCTGTTTGTGCTCTCGGCTCAATTTTCCTGTCTGCACCCTATAACTCATGAATTATTTGCCTAAAAAAATCTAACTCTGCCTTAAATAACTTCAAAGACCCAGCCTCCACTATGTTCTTGGGAAGAGAATTCCACACACCAACGACCCTTTGGCAGAAAAAAAGTCTCTTCATCTCTGTCCTAAGTGGAGAGATCTCTTATTTTTAAATTACAACCGCTAATTTTAGTCTCCCCGACAAGAGGAAACATCCTCCGGGTATGCAGCATATCAAGTCCCCTCAGGACCATATGGCTCAGTAAGACCACCTCTCATTCTTCTCAGCTCCAATTGTTTTGGCCTAACCTTTTCAACCTTTTGTCATAAGACAAGCCCTTCATTATAGGAATGAGTCCAATGAACCTTCCCTGAACTGCTTCCAAGGCAATTATATCTCTTCTGGAAATGAAAACCGCTCACAGTACTTCAATATGGTTTCACCAATGCCTTTTCAGTTTGAGTGAAATGTCCTTACTTTTATATTCCATTCATCTTGCAGTAAATGGCAACATTCCTTTTGCCTTCCTAATCTCTTGCTGTACCTGTATGCAAACTTATTGTGATTCATGTACCAGGACACCTAAATACCTCAGCATCATCGAGTTCTGCAGTCATTCTCCATTTAATAAGTAGATTTCTTTTCTATGTTTGTGCCAAAATGAACAAGTTCACATTTACCCACATTATACTCCATCTGCCATTTTTTTCACCACTCACTGGGGATAGTGCACTGTAGTATCAAGCCCCACCACTGCCCGAGCCGAGACAAATGTGAGAAGTTTGATCAGACCACTAAATTGCCCCAATTCTACTTAACTGTTTAATTAAGATTTTCAGAATGCGAGCACCAGGTTTAACTTAATAAGTAAATAATTGTTTGTTAAACAGATTGTCTTTAACCAGTGGCAAAAGAAAGAAATATGAACTGCTAATTTCTAACTCTATAGCTTAAACTCTATCCTTCTTAAACACCTATGCTTAAACACACACTCACACATAAGGCACACACAACATGAATTTTAAGGGTGAGATAAAACAGTTCAATCCGGAGTACAGGATTAGATGGGTTGATTTTGACTGATGTCTTCCAAATTCCTTGCAGGTTGTTGTTGGTGACACGATGTGGTCTCCCAACACTTTCAGCCTGTGGTTCACTGGTTGAGAAACTTGCTTTTCAATGTCTGTACTGATTAATTTTCCCCTTTTCCTGTTGACAGGGGTTTTTCCAGAGACAACAGGTTACAGAGATGTGAGGAATAGCCAGCTAGCTACTATGGCAGCATTACTGGGATTTTACAAACACAGGAGAGGAAGACTTTAGGTCTTCCCTCTTTGCAGGTGAGGAGCTGTTCTGCTTGCACTGTTACCACACAAAACCATGGTCACTTGGTCAGGAACCAATTAAATTACTGTCATAGAGCAGTTCCCCTTCGTTCAAGACTCCTTTCCGGCACCATTCTGTTCTTTTACGGCACACTCTGTCCCAGGATAGCAACATTGTAGATATTCCTCACCCTGTTCCAGGGAATATATCTTTCAAACTGCAGCCATGATAGCTTTAAAAGCGACGGTCCTATTTGAAAGCCACAGCAAAAGAAAAATAAAAATAGGTTCTTTCCAAAACGCTTTATAGGCCCTCTGGGAGTCTAAATTTGATATCCAAGCAGGAAATTGGAAAAAAAAAAACAAGAATTGAGTAACTCTAAAATATGCTTGGAACATGCTACTTTGCAGTTTGTTAACTTGGGCCTTGCAAAGCATTTTACTAAGGCATGCTCAACAGTTTTTCATATAGTGGTTATTATCCTTAGCTTAGTAACACATTGTGAAGCCGACATGGAAGTTCTGCGCATGCAAGCCCTGAAGTACGTGTAATCGACTGTACAGCAAATTGTCCATGTGAAAGATCGTAGAAACATTGGCACATTTTGCAAGTAATTATGTTGTAGCCAAATGTTTTCACTCTTTCGCGCGCGACTATGAATCGCTGCCTCTCATTAAACCTCGGCACAATATGGTTCGGAACGAGGGCCCGCAGGCTAAAGGCCCGTGCAGGTAAAATTCCTCCACTCTGGTACAGAGCGGATACAAAATTAAGTCAAACCTTTGGGACTAAGAGGAAACAAAATTATTTTCTGGTGTTCCTTGCAACTTTTGAGTTTTTTTTTATTATTGTCAGAACTATGCATTGTATTTTCTGTTTCTGTTTCATTTTGAATTGCATTAAAATTGATTTTAAAAATATACCAATGCATGTTCTAAATCAAGAATCGTAGAATCATAGAATGAATCAGAACTGAAGAATGTCGTATGGCCCATCATACCTGTGCAAGTTATTTAAACAGCTATCCTATTAGTTCCATTCCACATTCCTTACCATAGACCAGCAAACCTTGCCCCTTCATGTATATATCTAATTCCCTTTTATAAGCTGTTGTTGAATCTACTTCCCCCAATCTTACCGAGACTGCTTTCATAATCATAACTAGGGTATTTTTCTTCTCTCATAGAGGCAATGGTTCTTTTGCCTTAAACCTGTATATTTTGGCTCACACTCCTTCCACCATGAGAATTAATTTCCCTTTATTTATTCTACCAACAACATCTATTTGTATTTAAACAGCATCTTTAACAAAACAAAACGCTGCGAAGTGCTTCGGAGGAATGATGAAAAACCAAAATTGACGCCAATCCACATAAAAAGACATGAGAGCAAAAGACCAACAGCTTTGTCAAAGACGTGGGTTTAAAGGGAGTCTTAAAGGTGGAAAGAGACAACACGAAGGGGAGAGGTTTAGGGAGGGAATTCCAGGGCTTAGAACCTTAGCAACTGCAAAGCATAGCTGCTATTGGTGGAGTGATTAAAATTGGATACACTCAGGAGGCCAGAATTGGAGGAGGCTTGGAGGCTTGTAGGCTGGACGAGATTACAGGGCTTGGGAGGGTCAAGGCCGTGGAGGGATTTGAACACAAGGATAAAAATTTTATCAATTTAATTTTGTTTATTTGGTGGCAGTGAACACAGTGAACAGGAATTTGTGGGTTAGGACATGTCTAGCATGTGCATAGGTGGCTGGCCAGGATTATGTTAGGAGATTCAAGACAAGGAATATCAAGTCTTTAAAATCCCTTCATGATTGATGGACATCTGTAAAATCTCCTCTTAAAATATGCTTTAAGGAGAAAAACGCCATTTGCTCTTGTCTCTGCATGTAACTGCCATCTTCAATCCCTTGTACCATTCTAGGAAATCTCATCTGTACCCTCATTGAGACCTTGATGCTCTTCCAAATATTGTACCTGAAATTGGGTGTAACGTCAGAATATTCCAGTTAGGGGCACAGGGATGTTTTAACAT
Source organism: Carcharodon carcharias (assembly GCF_017639515.1). Taxonomy (NCBI): domain Eukaryota; kingdom Metazoa; phylum Chordata; class Chondrichthyes; order Lamniformes; family Lamnidae; genus Carcharodon; species Carcharodon carcharias. The sequence continues at coordinate 12,833,142 of NC_054468.1, read as the reverse complement.
CTTTTAGCATAACTTCCTTGCTTTTGTACTAATGCCTCTATTTATACCACCTGGGGTTTTTGTGCCTTTTAATAGTCTCTGAACTCCTGCTGCCAACTTCAAAGACTTGAATGCATACACACCCTGTCTCCCTGTTCCTCTGATGCCTTTATGGTTCCACCACTTATTTTATATTGATATCTTGATTCTTCCTAGCAAGATGGATCACTTCACATTTCTTTGCGTTAAATTAATCTGGGATATGTTTGCCTATTTCAACAATCTACCTATGACACTGTGAAGACAGTTACCATTCTCCTTACCACATTTCTGATTTTTATGTTACTGGCAAAATTTAAAATTTTGCACTCTCTGCCCAAATAATTCATGCAGAATAAGATTGTGGATACCTAACTGATCAGAGGCCTGAATTAAAGTTCTGACAACATGAGTTCGAATCCTACCATGACATCTGGAGAATTTGAATTCAATTCAATGCCATAAAAATTGTATCAACACTCGCGACCATGCAATTTCTGATTGTCATTGGGGGTCACTTAGGGTTCCAAATCTACCATTTTTAACTTGGCTGGCCTATAAGTGACTCGAGACTCTCGGCATTGCGCTTGACTTTTAACTGTCCTCTGAAATAGCTTAACAAGCCACTGAATTGTATTGAACAAGGCAGCTCACAATAGCTTCTCGAGCAATTAAGACAATGCTTAAGCAACCCAATGCCCAAACCTATGATTTATTTTAAAAGAACAATGGTCCCAACACTCACTGAACAGAAGCACCTCTGCAGGCTATCCTCCAGTCCGAAAAACAATCTTCACCAGTACTCCCTGCTTTCTGTCCAATTCCATGTTCATGCAGCCTTTACTCCTTTACTCCAATTGGCCTCGTTTTAAGCTAAAAGCTTTATTGAATGGCACACAATGAAAACCCGTACCTACAGCATCAACTGCACTAACCTCAACGCTCCACTCCGTCACTGCATCAAAAAACTCAATTAAGTTAATCAAACACAATTTGTCTTTTAGAAATCAATGCTGAAGTTCATTTACTAACCAATATTTTTCCAAATGCATGTTAATTTTGCCGTGGATTGCCTCTAAGTGTTCTTCCCGCAGCGACATTGAACTGACTGGGTCGTGATAGCTGGATTTACCTCTATCCCCTTTTTTGAATGTAACTTCGAAACATTCTCATCCTCTTATACCAATTAAATACTTAAGCAAGTTTGAACAATTGTGGTCATGCCCTCCGCAATTTCCAATCTTACTTCCATCAGGTGCTTTTTCCAATTTGAAAACTACCAACTTTTTAAGTATCTCCTCTTTATATTTTTATGTATTCATTCAATGATGTGAGAATCACTGGCAAAGCCAACAATTTTTGTCCATCTCTAGATGCCCGGGCATCCTGCTGTTCTCTCCCTCTCAACGCAGCCTCTTTACCTCCATTGTATTCTCGGAGCACCATTCACGGTGTGCTCTCTCGCTTGCTGCGCCACCGTTTTAACCGTGTTGTGCTGTCGAAGATCTCTCCCTCTCCACTACCTCCACCCACAACCCCGCCCCACCCTCTGCTCCTTTGTTCTTTCAGCGCTCTGTGATCTCCGCAGTTCTCGTAGTGCTATCACTCTCTGTCTCTCCTTTATCCCCGCTGTACTCCCTGTGCTCCAGCAGGTCTCAGATCTGAAGTAATTAACCTACGGACCAGCAGCTTTAACATAGACCTGCAATTTAGGAAAGCTTAACGTTGAAAATTGTAAAAAGAAATTATATTTAATTATTTTTCAACAACTTCGAAATATTCCCACTTCAGTCCTGGGACCTGTGGGAGGACAGGGAGCACAGCGGGGCCAAAGGAGCGGCAGGGAGAGAGCGAGAAAAATAGTACGGGAACTGTGGGATATTGCAGATCACAGAGGGGACCCAGAATCGGAGGAGGGGGAGAGACAGAGCATTCTGAAAACAGCGGGAGGCCCGAGAGCAACTGGGGATAAAACAGTGGCAAAGAGTGAAAAAGAAAGCATTGCGAGAGCTCTTACAGCATAATAGGGATAAAATAAAAGTGGAGAGAGAGAGAGAGGAGAGCGCTTTGCGAGAGCAGCAAGAAGTCAGAGAGGAGATGTTATTTGCCACATAACAGCACACGCCTGAATGCTGTCTCGGTCTCGCTGCATGTGGCCACGAACTGCTTCAGTATCGGAGGAAATTTATCTGGACCAGCTATTTAAATACTGTGGCTACGAGAGTAAGTCAATGACTAGGATTTCTACAGTGAATGACTTAAATCCTGTCTCCTCAAACCTCTCGACCACCAATAAAGTTTGTTGGAATACTCTCCATTTGCCGGCTCCAACATCACTCAAGAAGCTCGACAATATCTAGGACAAAGCAGCTCGCTCGATAGGCAATCCATCCAACACCTTACACTTTCCCTCCCACCTACACAGTGTTACATGTACAAGATGCACTGAAGCGTCAGACTCCTTGCACAGCAGCTTTGAAATCCGCAAATTCTCCCACCTAGAAGAACAAGGGCAGAAGCCGCATTCACCAAGTTTCCCTCCAAATCACACATAATCCTGATTTAGAGATATATCGTTGTTTCTTCTTTGTCGCGGAGTCAAAGTCCTGCACCTCCCTGACTCCCTGGGACTGTGACTGTGCCTGCAGCAGATGGACAGTAGCTGTTCAGGAAAACGGCTGACCACGACCTCCTGATGAAGATTTAGCGCTGGACAATAATTGTTGGCTTTGCCAGCGTTTCTCACATCCATGAATGAATAAATGATGCGGTCTGTGCAGTTGATGTTGTAGATATGACTTTCAAAAGGTATATCTATGTATCACCTGTTAGACCTTCAAGCAGAAATTGAGGACCAAGGGATTAAAGGGGTAATGGCTGCATGAACAAGTAATTGGTCAGGACAGAAAGCAGAGTGCACTGGTGACCAGTTGTTTTTCAGACTGGTGGGTAGTGTGCGGAGGTGTTTCCGATCAGTGACTGTTGGGACCAAGGTTCTTTTAAGAAATTACAGATTTGGGCATTGGGCTGCTTAGGTATTGTCCATTCATGATTGCTCGAGAAGCCATTGGTGAGCTGCCTTCTCTAATACAATTCACTGGCTTGATAAGCCTTTTCAGAAGGCAGTTAACAGTTAAATATCAATGTTAAGCTTCGAGTCACATACAGGTCAATGCACGTGAGAATGGCAGATTTCGAATCCCGAAGGGACACTAATGAAGCATTTCTTAAATGACAATGAAGAATTTCATGGTCACGATTACTGATACAACTTTTCATTGCGTATCTTATTAGATTAATTGAGTTTATGTTCCCCTGAAGTCCTGGTGGAATTTGAATTCCTGCCTCCAGATCATTAGTTCAAGCCTCTGGCTAGATCAGTTAGCCAACCACGATCTCATTATGCATGAATGATTTGGATTTTGGTTTAAAGTGCGCAATGTTAAAGTTCGGGAATCACATATAAAGTGTAAATGCAGTGAGGAGGATGGTAACTGTTTTCAGGGTATCATAGATAGGTGAAATGGGCAGACACATCCCAGATGAATTTAACACAGGGGAGAGTGGTGATCCATCGTTTTAGGAAGAATAAAGAAATGCAATATGAACTAAATTGTACAATGTTAAAGGTGTCGGAGGAACAGAATGGTGTGTAGATATTCAAGTCTTTGAAGATGGCAGGAGAAGTTGAGAAGATGTTAGAAAGGCATACAAAATCCAAGGCTTTATAAATAGAGGCAATAGTGCAAAATCAAAGATGTTATGTTGAACCATTTTGAAACACCGTTTTGCCCCCACCTGGAGTATTATGATGTTACACCCAATTTTGGGTACCATGTTTAGGAGGGGTGTCCAAGCCTTAAAGAGGATACAGAGGAGATTTCCTAGGATGGTAGAACGGAATAACAATGGCAGTTATGTGGAGAGACAAGAGCAAGTGGCATTTTTCTCGCTAAAGCATAGGTTAAGAGGACATTTGACAGAACTATTTAAATCATGAGGGAACTTTGCAAACTGGCTAGGCCTCATCCTGACTATTGCAATGCACTCCAGGCTCTTTGGAGAGGAACCAGCTTCCACGAGGTCATCCAAAACTCTGGTGTCCATATTCTTGCTCACAACAATTCCAGTTGAACAAGATTCCGATGTTAAAATTCTCATCCTTGTCTTCAAATCCCTCCATGACCTTGGTGCTCCTTATCATTATGATTTCTCCCAGCTCTACAAACCTGTGTTCCTCCAAATCTGGCCCTTGAGTATCTCCAATTTGAATCACTTCACCCCTGGCAGCGGTGCTTTGCAGATTCTAATGTTCTAAGCCCTGTATTCCCCCCTAAACCTCTCCATCTCTTTGTCTCTTTCCCTCTTTCAGGCTCCTTTTAAAGCCTACCTCTTTGTAAAAGCAGTTGCTATTTTGCCCAAATACCTCTTCAAGTGGATCGATGTCAATTTTGGTTTGTTACCACTCCTGTGAAGCACCTTGCAGGTTGTGCTTTGAAAGGCGCTATACAAATACAAATAGATGTTGGTGGAGCAAATGAAAGGAAATTAATTGTGGTAGCAGAAGGATTGTGAAACAATGTAGGCAGATTTAAGGCGATTGGCAAAAGAACCAGGATCCATCTGAGAGCAAAAAAAAAATGCACCAAGTTGTTGTGATTTAGAATGCACCGTCTGATACGTTGGCGGAAGCAGATTTAACAATAACATTTGCTCTTTCAATAACATGCACAGGCATGATGAGCCAGACTGCCCAGTTCTATTTCATTCTATGATTCTACGATTCTCTGTTTAAGAACATGCAGGGGTGGAATGTTTATTTCAATTTTAATGCAACTCATTTATACCATACAATTAAAAAGAAACAGAAAATACAACAAAGAGTTCTGAAAAAAAAACAGAAAAATTACTGATAAATTGCAACAAACATCTGAAAAATGACTTTGTTTCCTCACAGTCCCAGAATTTTGAGCTTAATTATACATCCGTTCTGTACCAGCATAGTTGCAAGACATTCCCCTGCACGGGCCTATAGCCTGTGAAACAAGTCACATTGAGCCGAGGTTTAATGACAGGCGCGTCAAATGGTGAAGAATTTCGGTTGGAGCAGAATTACTTGCGTAACGTGCCCATGTTTCTACGATCTTTCACATGGAGAATTTGTTTTACAGTTGATTACACATGCTTCCGCGCTTACATACACAGAACTTCATGTCAGAGTTTCGGTATGTTATCAAGCTAAAGATAAGTAAAGGAAAAATTGTTGAGGATGCTATAGAAAAATATTTTGCAAGGCCCAATTTGTCAATTTGCAAAGCGATAGTTGCAAGCATATTTTAGCATTTTTTGTCAATTATTTTGCAATTTTTTTCTTGAATATTAAACTTAAATAATCACGCGGTGTCTCGATTTCTCAACACACAGTACTCCACTTCGAGTGAATATCGAACTGAGCGAGGTGCCATGAGATTGTGAGTTCTCCGTAGACTAACTCAGCAATGAGTCGTCACTCCCTTCAGATTAGGGATTTGAAATTTGCTCTTTTATGGTGTAAATGCTTGTCACATTTGATAATCCTGATTCCGAAAAGAAGCAAAATCCGGCGGCATTGTCGAAGATATGCCGGAGCGAAAAATGATGATCACATCAACGCGGATAGTGGGACAGCGATCTGAACAGAACCGTATCGTGCTCCACTCGTTGATGTTGCACAGGAAAGCTTGAGACCCTGCTTGTCTGGGAAATGGCTAAAAACTTGGGTGTTAATTTCCACAGGGTTTTCAAAAGCGGTAATTTGGGCATAAGAACCCCTGCGTAATTCCACTCTCATTGATTTTACATTAAGGCCTCCTAAATTTGAATAAAAGCCAGCAAGTTAAATGGCGGCCATACTTTAACCATTTTATCTTATTTGTAAGCAGCTGAAGAAAACAGCGATAGGAACATGCCGCTTCATTATTATAAACTATAAACGTAAATTCTGAGATGACAACAGACGTAGCTCAAATGCGAATTTGAGTATCCTGATACTTCCGCCCTGAATTTCAGCAAATTAGATAAATTTCAGGGTCTCGTAATCGGAATGTTCAGCCAAGAGGGTTTCGTAGTTAGCATCCTGAGGTTCCTGTGCTGGATGGTTCTGAGCGGTGGCAGATTGGGTCACAGTTGAATTCTACAAATGGATTGACTGAAATCTGCAAAAATAAAGTAAAAATAAAAGTATGAGGAAATCTATTCCTTTAAGAGGCAGATTGTCAGAGCAGATAATCCCTAACGCATACTTAGACTCGTCTCCAAAAATAAAATGGGCATTCCTTCGTTCATCGGTTTCACATCCACATTAAATGAATTCGTTTATTTCTCGTTCATTCGTTTTTAACGAAATTACAGAAGAAGCTTCTGTCTCACTTATGCAGTGCGGGAAGTATTTCATTCAGAATTACTGGCGTTGTTGTATTTAACGAGCACAAGTGCATAGATGGTCTCCCTGGTGACATTAGTTCCGGTAAATAATGCATGAGTGATTCTTGAAAATGGATCAAAGAAAATGAAAATTCGCCCTCTCTTGCCGACTTCTTGGTGGCAAAAAAAAATCTAGGGATTTTTTTCCTTTTGCGCCATGTTTAGTTTTGGAATCTCTATCATGCCACAGACTACAACTTGGCCAATTAAACCCCTTCCTCCCTCCTTCCCTCCCTCCCTTCCTTTCTACTGGCATCTTCCCTTTATCATATATTGGTAAGAATTATCTATGTTTTATATGGTTATATCAGCATTTACCAGCTCTTGGCGTCTTTGCCGCATCGAAATCCACGGCCATCGAAGAAGAACCTTATAATCGAGATGAAAAAAAATCAATTATGGTGAACCCCAAGAGACAGACAAATAAAGCACGGCACGGAACCTGCAAAAAGTAGTATGTTACTGGATGGAATATTTTCCTTTATAGTTAAGAACATAGGAACATAAGAAATTGGAGCAGGAGTAGGCCATTCGGCCCATCAAACCTGCCCCGCCATTCGGTAAGATTATGGCTGATCTGCCTCAGGCCTCAGCTCCTCTTTCGTGCCAGCTCCAGTTAGCTCTCAACTCCCCGATATTTCAAAAATCTATCTACCTCCTCCTTAAATACTTTGAATAGTCTAGCTTCCAGAACTCTCTGAGGTAGAGAATTCCAGACATTCACTGCCCTCTGAGACGATAAATTCCTTCGCATCTCAGTTTTAAATGAGTGTGCCCTTATTCTGTAACTATGTCCCCTAGTTGGATATTACCCCTCTATGGAAACATCTTCTCAACGCCTACCCTGTCAATCCCCCTCAAAATGTTGTACGTTTCAATGAGGTCACCCCTTATTCTTCTGAAGTTTAATGAATAAAGGCCTAACCTGTTTAGCCATTCTTGATAAGTCAACACCTTCATCCCAGGAATCAGTCCAGTGAATCTCTTTTGAATTGTCTGCAATGCCAGTATGTCCTCTCTTAAATACGGGGACAAAAACTAGATGCAGTACACCAGGTGTGACCTCACCAACTCCCTGTAAAACTGTAATAAGACTTCCCTATTTTTAAACTCCAATCCCCTAGCAACACAGGCCAAAATTCCATTTGCCTTCTTAATTACTTGCACCAGCAAGCTTACTTTTTGTGTTCCATGCACAAGAACACCCAGATCGCTCTGAGCTGCACTTTTTGGAATCTCTCTCCATTTGGAAAAAAGTCTGCCTTTTGATTCTTCCTACCAAGATGCATGACCTCACACACTCCTACATTAAACTCCATCTGCCAAGCTTTTCCCCACTCACAACTTATTTATATCACCTTGCAGATTCTTTATGTTCTCATCATAACATGCCCTCCCAGCTATTTTTGTGTCATCAGCAAATTTATATACCTTACACTCTGCACCTTCCTCCAAGTCATTAACATAGATAGTAAATAAGTGAGGCCCTAGAACTGATACTTGTGACACTCCACTTGTTACATATTTCCAAGCTGAAAAAGAACCATTAATCCAGCTCTGTCTTCTGTGTGTTAACCAATCCTCAATCCATGCTAATACATTACCACAAATACCATGAGCTCCCAGCTTGTTCAATAGCCTTTTATGTGGCACCTTATCAAATGCCTTCTGGAAATCCAAATATGCCACACCTGCCAGTACCCTTTTATCAACTCTGCTTGTCATGTCCTCAAAGAATGCTAACAAATTTTCCTTTCACAAAACCATGTTGACTTTGTTTGATTGTGTTAAGCTTTTTTAAATGTCCTGCTAGTTCTTCCTTAATAATGGACCCTAGCATTTTCCCAACGACAGATGTTATGTTGACTGGCCTATAGTTTCCTGCTTTTTGTCTCCCTCCTTTCTTGAACAAGGGCGTTTCATTACCAGTTTTCCAATCAGCTGGGGCCCTCCTGGCGTCCAGTGAGTTCTGGAATATTTCGACCAATGCCTCCACTATCTCTGCAACCAATTCTTTTAAAATCCTTGGATGCAGGCCATCAGGTCCTGGGGACTTGTCTGTTTTTAGTCTTATTAGTTTGTCAAATACTTTGCCCCTCGTGATAAAGGCTGTTACAAGATTTTTCCACCCATTAGCTCCTTGCTTAAATGATATCTTTGGGATGTTTATAGTGTCCTTCACCGTGAAGACCGATGCAAAATATTGGTTTAAAGTGTCTGCCATTTCTCTGCTCCCCGTTATAAATTCTCCAGTCGCATCCTCCAAGGACCCCACGCTCACTTTAGCTACTCCTTTTTTGTATATACCGGTAGAAGCTCTTGCTGTTTGTTTTTATATTTCTTGCCAATTTACTTTCATAATCAATTTTCTCCCTCTTTATTGGCTTTTTTTGTCATCCGCTGCTGGTTAAGTGGTAATACTCTTAAAATGGAGTATATAAAGTGCAAACGCTCTCAATCTTCTGTAAGTTCTGTAAGATTGTTCTTTCATAATGTTCACTAACTTACATTATTGCAAATGGCATAAAACTGATAAACTTCTTCACAGTACTCCGGGCTCAGGATCAAATAGATCGTATAAAACGCTATGAAAATTCCTGCAGCAATAGTAGTCAGGATATTCATCACTAAATTTCCCACGATCTGAAAGGTAATAAAATACACGAGAAACGTTAACCATTTTTTAACTTATTCACATGATATGGACAGCACTGGCGGGGTCAGTATTTGTGGCCCATCCTTTCTCGTCATTGAGAAGTCTTCTTGAACATAAAGAAGTGACTTGCTACGTCACTTAAAGGGGCAATTAAGAGTAAACTATGTTGCTGTGCATCTGGAGCCGCAGGTAGGCCAGACCCCGAAAAGATGGCAGATTTCCGTCTCAAAAGCAACATCATGAACATGATTCTATTCTTACGTCAATGTGGTCACGTCATAGTCACTATTACTGATATTAATACTTCTCTCCAAATTTTCTTTAATTAATTGATTTGAAAGCCCCCAACTGCCAATGTGGGTTTCAAATTCATGGCCCAGATCTTCATGTCTCTGGATGGGCTGGGACCGGACATACGCATTGAGGCCCCATGGAAATCTCAAGTGAAGCTTTGAACTTCTGACGGGGAATTCCCCTGCTCTTTGGGACCGCCCATGAACGTCTCCTGTCCTGAGCGAGGGACAGAGAATTAGGATAGTTTTACTGTACTCATCTGAAATGTTACTCAGGAAATGTAAGACAGATTAAACCCTTGTCTAACTCCTGGGTAACTACAGAACTGACCTCCGGATCGCTCTGAAGAAGAAACACATGGACTCGAAAGGCTGACTCTGTTTCTCTCTCCACAGGCACTGCGAGACCTGCTGGGTCTTTCCAACATTTTCTGTTCTTATTCCAATCACTCACACTGGCACACCCCTTGAGACCTCAAATACCCCCTGAACCCCTGACTACACCTCTCACCCACAATTTTCCCTTGACCTTCTGACTATCCCCCAACCCGACACGACTGTCCAGCCCACCATCCTTCTGTACCCATGGATTCCCTAACAAGCCCCGACAATATGGCTACCACAAGACCTAGCCTGACTAGCTCCGGCACCCAATAATCAATGACGCAACCTAAATAGCCCCCACCACCCTTCTGACCCCTGAGCCGACCTGATGAGATCCAGCCAGACTACCCCCAACACACCTACCCATTTATCTAGTTACTCACCTCACCCAGCTGACACCCAACCACCTGGCATCTTACCCACTTGCCACCGACCCCAAATGCCAACCTACCCACCTACCACCCTACACATCAGCCACCTTGCCTACCAGCCATCATACCCACTTACCACTGTACTCAACTATTACCCTGATCACATGTCACACTACCCATCTGCAACTCTACCTACTTACTGCCCTGCACACCTACCTACTCACCCACCTACCCTCCATCTTCACTCCTACCCACCTATCCATTTGCCTCACCCAGTCTATACACTCACCCACTTACTTCACCCAACCTTCCTACCCTAACACCCTACCCTCTCACTCATCCACTCTCCAATTTACACAATCACTAGTATTTACACTAGACATTTGAATATAACCACTCAGCCACATCACTGTAATAATCTTATGGGCTACTGCAGATGCCATAGAATGTAAAGCAGTTAATGAAGCAAATGTAGTTGACAGGAGCTCTGTTGTTAATTTCCATTAATACCTAGAGAAGTGAAGGAGATTCTTCTCCAAATAAAAACCCACCAGGGATAACTTTGGTCTTTTCTCCACCAAAAAGGGCAGGCCTCTAGAATTGATATACCAGGAAAGGTGTTTAAAAAAAGTCTGGTGTTGGCGGTTCATATCAACTACTTGAATGGATTGACAATGTCACTGCACAAGGGTCCGCATGAAAACCTTGTCTCTAATTCTTAAATGCCGTGACATTTATATGTTTTATCTATCTAATCTGATTTTCCACTACTATTCAAGCAACATCACAACATAACCTCGTTAGTGTTTGAGTTATATCAAAATTTTGTCGTTATTTAAAACATCTTACAAAGCGCGCAAATTTACAGAGGCCCTTCCCATGCTGGGTATTATGGCATTGCCACTGAGATGACCTCTTTATCTTCTTGCCCTGAAGGAGGCTGAACAGGGGGCAATTCAGGGAATGGGGTGCATGAGGCAACGGACGAATCATCTCTCAATTTGACCATCACTACCTTGCTCCCAGAAGTTAAAAACTGTGCTGATCCTTCAGACACCATAGTTAGGATCAGTGTTTGTCTCTAGATTGATGTTTAGAACGAGTGGTGAAATGACAGCATCAGTGACACACAAATTGTTTGCAGGCCCTGAAGGAGGAAGGCCTCATTTACTCAGTTACACCTCAGTCAAAATCACCTAACATTTTCAGTGTTTTTCTTCACAGCCAGAATAGAGTGTAAAAAACCCATCAGTTCACTGATTCTGAATGGAGGAGCAGTGCATAACAGACAGCAATTTCCGGATTTCAGGCTTTAGCGGAAACTGGAAATTCCTGATGACTTTTCACATGAATGAGGGCGGATGCTGAAAGTTTCACCATCACTGCAACCGCAAATTCGTGAACATTAAAATTAGAGCTAGGTCAATCAGGAGTAAAATCAGTGACTATTTTCACAGAAATGGTGGAGGTTTGGAACTCCCACCTCCCCCACTAATAAGCTGTGTTCTGGTTCAACTGGAGCTTCTAATGCCAAGTTTGATAGAGTTTTATTAAGTATGTAAGGGTATAGAAAAAAGATGGGAAAACTGAATTCAGCTACATATCAGCCCTGAACCAATCGAATAGTGCAATGGGCTGGGTGATTTATTCCAGTTCCTACCTTCATATGTTACTGTGACCCAGGAAAACCTTGTGTAACTATCTCTGCAGGCCATGAACCAGACATTGTAAATGGTGCAACAGTTGTGTGACTCGTTTCAAAGTAATATCAGTTTGTATTTCCCACTTGGATGTTATGCAACCCTTGGTTAGATCTTTGAAAATCTAGCTGGTAGCTCACTCAGTGGTCACTTGGATTTCGCCTTCATTAATTTCAATGCAAGGGACGTTCTTTTACTGATTTACTATGCATGTATCTTGATAAAGAGAAGATAGCTGCATCTTTCAACCACCGAAAGATGATTGTGACAACTTTCCCAAGGCTCCTGCTGCAAACAACATGAACACAGCACCAATGGAATGGAACAGGCTTCAGTCTCAACAAATGCCTTGCCACAAAAACTTCTCAAGGCAGAACATAAAGCTCTGGGGATAAGAAATAGTTAAATCTGGAGCTTCAAATAACTACTATAGATACGCATAAGTAGGGTGTTGAATTTCACTGAAGCACGAAAAGTAATTTATAAAATTTTAGCATAGCGCTTTCGTACTTCTTTCTCTATGCCTCTGTTTATAAAAACAAGGATTCTATGTATTTTTTAAAAACAACTTCCCAGGCCCACAGAGTTCCTATGGCACAGAAGGAGGCTATTTAGGCCATCGTGTTTGCACCGGCTTTCCCAGTGGGCATTATGATTCAGGCCCATTCCCCTGCCTTTCTCCCGTAACCCTGCACATTGTTTCTGCTTAAATAATGATCGAATGCCCTTTTGAATGTCTCGATTGAAACTGCCTCCACCACACTTCCAGGCAGTGCATTCCAGACTCGAACCCATCGCTGTGTGAAAAAGATTTTTCTCACATCAACTTTGCTTCTTTTGAAAATCAATCTCTTGTTCTTGATCCTTTTATGAGTGGGTACAGCTTCTCCCTATCTACTCTACCCAGTCCCTTCATGATTTTGAACATCTCTATCAAATCTCCTCTCAGCCTTCTTCTCCCTAAGGAGAACAGTCCCAACCTCTCCAATCTACCTTCATAACAGAAGTTTCTCATCCCTGGAACCATTTTTGTAAAACTCTTCTGCACTGTCTCCAGTGGGTCCACATCCTTCCTGAAATGTGGAGCCCAGAACTGCACACAATACTCCAGCTGAGGTCTAACTACTGTCTTACATAAGCCTAGCATAACCTCCTTGCTCTTATACTCTATGGCCCTATTAAAAAAGTCCACGATACTGTATGTTTTGTTAACTGCTCTCTCCACCTGTCCTGCCACTTTCAATGATCGATGCACATATACATCCTGATCCTACACACCCTTTCGAGTTATCGCCCTTATTTTATATTATCTGTCCACATTCTTCCTACCAAAATGCATCACCTCACACTTCTCCACATTGAAGTTCATCTGCCACATATCTGCCCACCCACCAACTTGTCTATGTCCTTTTGAAGTTCTACACTGTCCTCCTCACAGTTTACAATGCTTCCAAGTTTTGTATCATCTGCAAACTTTGAAATTGTCCACAGCACACCAAGATCTAGATCATTCATATATATCAGGAAAAACAAGGGTCCCAATGTTGACTCCTGGGGAACTCCACTACAAACCTTCCCCAAAAAATATCCATTGACCATTACTCTCTGTTTCCCATTACTCAGCCAATTGTGCATCCACATTCCCAATGTCCCTTTTATTTCACGAATTATAACTTTTCTCACAAGTCTGTTGTGTGGCACTGTATTGAATGCCTTTTAAAAGTCCATGTATACCACATCAACAGCAATACCCTCATCAACTCACTCTATTACCCTTACAAAAGGCTCCAGCATGTTAGTCAAACATTATTTCCCCTTTAGAATTCCATGCTAGCTCTTCCTAATCAATCCACGTTTTTCCATGTGACTACTAATTCTATCCCGAATAATTGTTTCTCAGACCTTTCCCCACCACTGAAGTTAAACTGACTGTTCTGCAGTGGCTGGGCTTATCCTTACAACCTTTTTTGAACAAGGGCGTAATGTTTACAATTCTCCAGTCCTCTGGCGAGGTGCCTGAGTCTAGGGAACATTGACAGATTATGGTCAGTCCCCCTGTAATTCTAATGTTATCCATCGGAAACGGTCTGTTCCTGTCTATCTGTTCAGCAATGTCCGGACAAAAAATTCTCCATGGGTAACTCCAGCAGAAACAGTTTATGTGAAACCGCCCATTCGGAGAACCGGTGCAGACACGATGGGATGGATGGTTCCTTCTGCACTTTAACAATTCTGTGATTCTGTGACATTGGTTTGCGTAAATTGACCTGCAAAATATAAACCACCTTCTGGTAACATTTGCTGAGGAAGAGCGAACATTCCGGAAAAGTGATATAGATCGCATGAAGTTAGATGGGATCTCAGAAGAAACCATTTCCATATATGATTGGCCAGCAGCTCTCAGCGGGTGGGACTTCCCGCCACTGCCCAGTTAAGTGCTTAACTGATATTTATTACCACGGGCCACACCGAAAGAGGCGACGCGAGGCTGGCAGCGGCTCTCCAACCGGCGGGTTGAGCTCCCCGTCACCTACAGTAAATTGCGCCCAAATTGTGGCCCATGCACGCCCCATAAAATATACCACTTGTTCACTGTTAAATTTTCGACCAGCTTAATTGGTTTTAATTGGCCTTAATTGGATGGCAAGCGGAGTTCCCGTATCACTTGCTGTCCGAGATGACTAAAATTGCGATTGAAACAGTAGGGCCGCCAACTTGAACCCTACTTTGCCTCCAACCGCCTCCAAAGCCATCCATCCGTTTGTTTCATATAAAATTAAACACCAACCTGTCAGGTCCAGTGTCCTATTTGTAAATATTTCTTGCTCCTATGCCAGTGCCTTGATATTCAGATAAATCTGTGCGATTATAATAAAAGCAAAGTACTTGAATTCTGAAATAAAAAACATAAAATGCTGTAAAAATTCAACAAGTCTGGCAGCATCTGATTAGAGAGAAACAGAGTTAATGTTTTGAGTCCAATATGACTCTTCATCAGATCCGTGTGACTGTCTGGGACTGAGACCAGGAATAGAGGATGAAAGTCCGTTCGGTCTGAACTTCCTTAGGGTGGCAAAAGATCTCTCACAGAATATTTCCGCACACAGTTTGTGTTTTTATGGAAATTTATGGTGATTTTTACCCTTGATATTTTTCTATTGCGCCCTCCATTCTGGAAAGAGTTGGCTGTTGTGATCAGGTGGAATTGCAACAATTTCTTCTCTCTCAAAAAGCCATTATCAACGTCTTCTTCCGTCATTTTGACAGGCAATGGTACTTACACTTGCATTTACTTCGTGCAGTACTGAACAGTGATTAAAGAAAATGAAAACCTTTCCATTCCTAATCTATTCTTCCATTCAAATTCAGTACGTCTGGCCTCTCGAATCGTTGTTTCAGCTAAATCTATGTTAATCTTTTGTAAAAATGGCCCTGAAGAGCCAGCACTCCCCTTATTTAATTGCAAGAGCAAAGAATCTAACACCAAATACAGGTGTGGTCTCTGGAAGTCTACTGTGTTTGTATCGATGTGACAGGTAGAGCACTTCCAGCTAGTAACGTATGTGCTTCCTATCTGCCATATACAGCTGCAGTTACATCGGGTTTCTAAGCCATTGCTTCTGAATATCTGATCGCTATTAATTTCTGAATCTTTCTGGTTTAGGTTGTGCAGGTTACGGTGGGAATTGTCCAAGTGACATTTGATGTCGTCCTGTACTATATTGCTCCATGGTTAGGATCCAATGGAACGCCTTGGTGACAGGAATCTGTGTTTGTTTAAATTTCAGTTAAATAATATTGAAACAATCAGTGCAAACCAGCACTTTAAGATGGCATATATTTGCAGCCACTGGAAACTGATAACCATGTTTGATTTTTCTAGCTTCATGCCATGGCTGATTCTTTCATTTACAAGAACTAAAATTTGTCTGTAATATTTATGAATGGATCATTGGTACAATTCCTTCAATTGGTGGGTTCTGTGGAAAGGAAGCTGTGTGTGAGCAAGTGTGGTCAGGGTAACAATGGGAATCAGTAGTAAATCTTGATGGACTGCCATTCATAGAAATGGAGACCAACAAGAAGTCAAAGAAGGGAAGGGAAAAGTCAGAGATGGTCCATATGAGGACAACAGAAGGAAGAAATGGGAAGCAAAGTTGATTACATTTTCCAGTAGAGGGTGAATATTTTGCTGGTCTATTTGAATTGAGCTCAAAGAATGTTTATTTAATGAATCTGTAATATGCTGTCAGATAAGGCGTTAAAAACATCCCACCAATGTAAGAAGATTCCACCGTATGCTAAAGCACAGCTGAATCTTGGCCAATACTTAAACTTTCACCACTGGATGCAAATGGATGATGGTCAAAAGCCTGCACTTCTTACCCACATATCTCCCGCCCCTACTCCCAGTCTCCCCTCTCCCCATCTTTCATTGACATCGCTGGAATTAAAATGTAATGGCTTGTAAAACAAGCTATTGCTGGTTTTATGCTGGGCCAAGAAGGTTAAATTACTCCCACATTCTTCTTCAACCAGATTTCTGACTGTGCACTACATCATGCGTGGGGACATTCAAAGGACCCACTCTCCCCATCGAAATCCTCATTAATGGAGTGACAACATCAATGCACAAGGATAGTTTTACAATCCCAGCTGAGGTTACCCCTGGGCAAGCCTGATCCCAGGGTGGAGCCCAGCTTGATAGATCCTCAGTTTTATTTGTTTGTTTAGATACGTGGAGAGGGGCTACTGAACAGAGTCACTGGAGTCAGCTGATGAACTTTTAACAAAAGCATAAAACATTTATTAACCAAGAAAGGATGTGTCATATTACAATACTCCTTCACTCACAACTATACCTTTACAGATATAAACATAATTGTAAGGATAACTCAAGTTACAAAAGCAATCTTATAGTTTAATGTTCACAGTAAGTCCACAGTCCATGTAAATCTATAGCAACATGTAGTCAGGCACACCACACTCTAAAGCCAAGTGACAGATGCCACTTTAGCCAGAAGCTGTGGATCTCTCCTCAACTACCCCCAGAAGCTTGTCACACCATGAGCCAATCAGTCTCGCTGAGCTCCGTCTTTCACATGAGGGTTTCCAATCTCCACTCTCCAAGAACTCGCTTTGGGATCTTCTCCCAAACTGACACTTTCTCTCAGATGCCTTATGCTCAGGTTTACCTCCAGGGTTTCGAACTCTGCTTCTGATGTCCCTCTTCCCTGAATCACCACATGCATTCAAGCTGTCTTCCATGGACTCTCTTTCATCAACTCAGCTGTCAACAGTACACCACTGCTTCATATGCCCATAGCAAAGAGTTATAGACCCTCTGCCATCTCTTCAGACATTCTGGCCTCTTCCAAGCTGTTCTCATTTTAAATCTACTTTCTGCAGCTTTTGTCTCTCTAGATCTGATGCTTAGAGTCTTTCTCTCTGCCCCTCACTCTTCACTAAACTGTACCTTTTCCAGGTTCCTGTTCTTCCTTTGACTAGAAGGTCTTCTTGCGACTTTCTCCTGTTCCACACATCTGGATTTTGGGGTGGTCTTTAACTTGGCACTAGCTATCTGTCCACTTTGCTCTAGTGTCTCCTGGCAGCTACTGTCAAAACCAACTGAACTCAAACAGCTTCCAAATCAAACTGCTGTTTCTAGCTTCTTCTGTGTATGGCTGTGGAACAGACCTGCCTCTCTGGATGCCTGTTGCTAGGCAACAGCCCAGTTTTTCTACTCTTGTTTGTTTAACTTAGTTGCAACAGTCATAAAGCTCTCATTAGAAATGCAGGCACATTTAAAGTGAAACTAAAACTCAATTTGACCTTTTCTTAACACACAGATATAGAAATACAAATCAAACTTAAACATTAAAACTAAAACTCATTCCTAACACCAACAAATGCCATTATAACTTACTTAAACTATCTCTATTTCCTGACACCTTACCCTTTGGAGGGAAGAAAGCTTGACAGCAGTGAAAGTTTCTTTACAGTGGCCTTACGCCTGCCTTATGCAAACTTAACATCATAAACCTCATAACCAGCTTACTATCTATTATACAAATACATTTTCCATCATGTTTCACACTTAGGCATGTTATCATGCAATTACAAAAAATTACTTAAACAAAGTCAATAAGTGTAACAAGATTAGTAGAATTTGTACATCGTCGCATTAGCATAACTCAACACTTATGTTTCTTTTTACTCCTGTTCCCAGTCTTTAACTCAGCAAAGAATGTTCCATTTAAGCCAATTATCCTTTTCATTCACTGTAGGCATAATTCCATCCCCAAGCTCATTTTGCAAACTCAAATGTGCTAAATCCTCATTTCAATTTGACAAAATCAAAATGGCATTTTTCTGAGTCATTTCTTCTCTGATCAAAATCTCTTTTCACTGTTTCAAGGATGTTATTGAGATGCTTCTTATGTTCATGCAAAAGGATTTTGTATTTCTGCTTGGTTTGATCTTTGAGCTTTTTATGAGATTGTTGTTTCTCCAGACCCAATTTCAAACAGGTCTTTTCCACTTTTTTTAGCAATGTCAATTATGTTCTCCCTATGGAGTTTATTGGTTCATTCCAACCCTTCAATTCTTTTGCATAACCTACAAACTATATCATTGCACTCCGTTCTAGGTTTTGGATGGTCTTTTGCAAACTGTCCACTTGCCTGAATTCCAACTGCTGTATTTTATGTATTAGCACCAGCAATCACTTGTAAATCAAAGTCTCTGGTCATTGACTTTTTCAGGCCATTCTGTGCTTTCAGTTCTTTTTGTTGGCAGCTTTTGATTTCCAATTCTGCAGGCACTTTAGTTGTTTTTGTACTGCACATTACTGAGGTTGATATATCAGTAATTTTACTTGGATCCATTCTTTGCTCAACTGGACCACAATTCAGCAAAGAGTTTTTATTCACAGGAACAACTTTCAAGCTATCACACATCTTCCTCTTCATTTACTGCAGGTTGAATAGCAGTTTGAGAATCTCATTACTCTTTTCATGATGAAGTTCTAACAGTTCATTAATTTTGGTTTTTAGTTCTGCATCCAACCAATTATTCTGATTGACCAACAGTTCCTTTTCTTGCTCAAGGCATTTTCCATGATTTTTCATAGCAACTCCTGATGCTTGAAGTTCATCAAGTTTTAACTGAAGATTGAACTTCATTGAATATGCTTTTACAAGTTTATCATTTAGACATTTCAAGTCCTCAGTCAAGTGTTTTACTTTCTGTGACTGATTCTCAATTGTTCTCACCAACTCTCTCCTTTCATTCAGAAACTTCACTTTCCTATGTGAAAGTTGATTTTCTACATTAATCAGGTTTTCCTTCAATTGCCTATTACCAGCAATAAATGTTTCATTTTTGGCCACAGTAGTTTTCAGATGTTGGTTAAGATCAGCATTATCAACTGTCTGCTGCAATACAGTCATTGCCACATTTCTCTCCACTAACCAAATTATCACCCAGAAAAAAATCCACCCCTTCAATAGGTGAGTTAGGAATAATTCCCACCATAACAATTCCATTTAAAAAGTGACTTTGTAAGTTAACTTCACACAAAGAAACAGGTTCATAAATTCCATTAATATCCCTTATTAATACTTTTTCCTTCATAAAACTACCTGAAACACAAATTGTATCATCAGCCACCATCAATGATTGCTCTGCCCCTGTATCCCTCAAAATTCTAATCTGTTTACCTATTTTGTTGGAGTGAGGGAACACTTCTCCTTTCGAAACAAAATACCCAGACCCTCTGTTAGCCTAACTTCCTTTACCCGTAAGCAAAAAATAATTCTCTGGACTATCCTGGACCATATCCCCTCTTTCCTTTATGTTCCAAGGGAACATGTTTCACCTGTACCACAGCTACATTTTTAACAACCATTTCCTTTTCTCATGCAACATTTCCTGCAGGTTCTTTAGGCATTCCTACTACTGCAATAGGACTACCATTTAATCTCCAGCAATCTGCCCCAACATGTCCCACCATGTTACAATGAAAACACTTAAGCTTTTGAATGTCACTTCCGCCATCAGTACCTTCCTGTTTGGTCTGAGGGGACATTTCCTGAGAAATCCCAATTGTCCCTTCTATTTCCTGGCTACTTTTCTTCCTTTCACCTTCCCATCTTCTTTCCTTCTCAGGTTTATGGGGATGATGGAAAAATAGTTCAGATTTATGGACCAGTTCATAATCATCAGCCATTTCTGCTGCCTGTCTAGCTGTCTTAACCTTCTGGCCTTCAACATGGGTTCTAACTACAGAAGGAAGTGAACCTTTAAATTCTTCCAAGAGAATTATTTCCCTCAGAGTTTCATACATCATCCCTACCTTTAATGCCCATATCTAATGGTCAAAATTACTTTGCTTTACTCTTTCAAACTTAATATAGGTCAGCCCAGGCTGTTTCCTTATATTCTGAAATTTCTGCCTGTATTCTTCAGGGACTAATTCATACACACTCAGAATAGCCTTTGTTACTGCATCATAATTCATGGATACCACTTCTGACAGTGATGCATAAAGCTCATGAGCTCTACCCAACAACCTACTCTGTAAAAGTAATGTCCAGATTTCTTTTGGCCACTTCATTTGTTTAGCTACCTTTAGAAATGAAATAAAGAATGCTTCCACATCCCTTTCCTCAAACTTTGGGAGAGCTTGCACAAACTTAAACATCTCCCCACTAGGTTTTAGGTTGAACCTTTTTTCATCATCAGGACTTTTCTCAGCATTAGAGGCCCTTTTTTAATGTCCAGCCTTTTAAGCTGGTATTCCCTTTCTTGTTCCTTTGCTCCTCCCTGAAATTCCAGTTTCAGCTTCCTAAATGCCCCTTCTTTTTCTTTTTTCTTCTCTTTCTCTTTCCTTTTCTTTTTCCTTTGCCTCTAGAATTTTCAGTTCCAATTCTCTTTCTTTTCCTTCTCTTTCTCTTGCATATTCAAGTTGCTTTATTCACAACAGGATCTTAGCTGACTCAATTGACTCACCCCCTGGAGAACGTGGTCTCTCTACTACCCATTCCAGTTAAAATGCTGTGCTATTATCTCAACTATGTCTACTTTCCTCACACCTTCAGGTAATTCTAACTCCAGCTTATCCACCCATACCATTATCCTACCCTGGTTAATTTCTGTAAACCAGTTAGGGTTACATTTTCCATCTGTAAAAATGTATTAGCAATGTCCAAAGCCATTTTGAATTCTAACCCGTATAATATACCTCACAGCAACTCCAATTCCTATGCCCAGTACCTCTTTACCTCCATGTATTTGTTTTATAAGGATTCACAGATCCCACCAAAAGTCAAAGATTTCCAATCCCACATTATAACGATAATCCCGAGCCAATTATTATTCCATGTCTCACCATGTGCTGTCTGTGTTTCAAATCTTGCAAGAGCCCCCGCTTTGTTATGATCCCCAGCTGGGTTCCACTCTGGGATCAGGCTTGTCCAGAGGTAACCTCAGCTGGGGAACATAAGAATAAAAATAGAAATCTTGCATCTAATTCTTAAATGTCATGACATGTAATTATATGATCTCTATCTGGACTGATTCCCACTAACCTGCAACATCACAATATGTTCTCGTTAGTGATCGAGTTATGCCAAGTCATTGATGTGATGCCAACTGCCAGCGCATGATCTTTTTTGAACAGCTTTTCTAATACATAAATACTGGAGCCAGGTCCATTTTGGTGGAGAAAAGGCCAAAGATATCTTGATGGGTATTTATCTGAAGTAGGATATGCTTTATTTCTCTAAGTATTAATGTAAATTAATAATAGAGTTCCTGGTGGCTATATTTGCATAATTAACTTCCTTTACACTCTATAGTATTTTGCAGGAGCTCCTAAGGTTGTTAGAGTGATATGGCAGAGTGGTTATGTTACCGGGCTGGCATTTTGGACAAAGGATCCAAAAATGGGTCTGGGTCTTCCGTGTAGTCGCATGCATCTTCGGATTTCCACTTCGCTTGGAATTTTTCACACCCTGATGCTGCTCCACATTTCTTGCAGGATCTTCTGCACCCGCTTATTCAGAATTAAGCACACACTCATCAGAAAGCTACATTGTAGTGCTGCAATGTTGGAGGGAAGAGTGGTTGAGTCCCCCTTTTAACATCACCATCTGCTGTAAGTTTAAATGTCCAATAGTGAATGGGTGAATACATCAATGCTGGTGAATGGGTGAGTGGGTGAATGAATGGGTAGGGTAGTAAGGTAGGTAGAGTGGTGAGGTGAGTGGGTAGGGTGAGTGAGGTAAATAGGTAATTGGGTAGGCGTGAAATTGGGGAGTAGGTGGGTGATCTGGTATGTGCATAGGGTGGCAGGTGGGTAGGGTGGTTTGTGGGTAGAGTGGTAGAGGGTAGGGTTGTAGGCACGTAAGGTGGGTTAATTGGGAAGTAGTCAGGTCAGGCTGGGTTGGGGAATAGCCTGAAGGTCAAGCGGGTAATCGGGATGTCGGTGGGGGGTAGTCAGGGAGTAGTCAAGGTGTCGATGGAGTGGCTGTGTGAATGTTTGGGAGGTCAGTGCTGTAGTTGCCTAGAAGGTAGTCTGGGATCTTTCTGTCTAACATTTCCTGGGTAACTTTTCAGCTAAGTACCGCAGAACTATCCAAAGTCTCTGTCCCTAGCTTGGAGGCTTTCTTGGAGGGTCCCACGGGAATTCCCCATCAAAAGTTCAAACTTTTCTTGGGATTTCCATGGGGCCTTGACATACATCTTGGGGCGTATGTCTGGTCTCTGACCATCCAGAGACTTGAAGACCTGGACAATGAATTTGAATCTGCAATGGCAGTTAGGGACTTTAAATTCAATTAATTAAAGAAAAATTGGAGTAAATGCTAATACCTGTAATTATGACCATGAAGCAACCAGATTGAATTAAAATTAGCATCATGTTCATCAATGCCCCTTTAGGGATGGAAGTCTGCCATCCCTGCGGGCTCTGGCCTATAGGCAGCCCATACACACAGCAATGTTCATCTTAATTGTGGTTTGAAATAACCTAGACCCACTTGTGTGGGCAATGAGGGAGGGGCAATAAATGCTGGCCTCACCAGTGACACTTATCTCGTGTGAATAAATGAAAAAGAATGTGCTAAGGTTTCTGGTGTATCTTGTTACCTTTCAGATTGTAAGAAATTTAGTGATGAATATCCTGAGTGCCATTGCTGCAGGAATTGGCATAGTGTTGTACATGATCTACTTGCTGGGGAGCGCACTGAACTGTCAAGGACTTTGTGACAGTTCTCGCAATCACACTGTTGTAAGTTAGCGAAATTTGTCATTGATCAAGCTTAAAGCACTTACTGAATATTGAGAGGGTTTTGCACTTTCTACACTCCATCTTTAAAAGTATATTCAATTACCTATAAAAGAAAATATTGCATCCTGTAAATTATTGAGAGTGACTGCCCTTGACATCAAGGCAGCATTTGATCGAGTGTGGCATCAAGGTGCCCTAGCAAAACTGGAGTCAATGGGAATTAGGCGGAAAATTCTCCACTGGTTGGAGTTATACCTAGCACAAAGAAAGATGGTTGTGGTTGTTGGAGGTCAGTCATCTCAGCTCCAGGACACCACTGCAGGAGTTCCTCAGAGTAGTGTCCGATGCCCATCTTCAGCTGCTTCATCAATGATCTTCCATCATAAGGTCAGAAGTGGGGATGTTTGCTGATGATTGCACAATGTCCAGCAGCATTCGTGACTCCTCAGAAACTGATGCAGTCCATGTCCAGATACAGCAAGACCTGGACAGTATCCAGGCTTGTGCTGACAAATGACAAGTAACATTCGTGCCACACAAGTGTCAGGTAATGACCATCTCCAACATGAGAGAACCCAACCATTGCCCCTTGATGTTGAATGGCATTACTATCACTGAATCCTGCATTATCAACATCCTGGGGGGTTACCATTGACCAGAAACTGAACGTCCAGTTCAGCCATATAAAAACTGTGGCTACAAAAGCAGGTCTAAGGCTAGGAATCGCGTGATGAGTAACTCACCTTCTGACTCTCCAAAGCCTGTCCACCATCTACAAAGCACAAGTCAGGAGCATAATGGAATACTCTCCAATGGCCTGGATGAGTGCAGCTCCAACAACACTGAAGAAGCTTGACACCATCCAGGACAAAGCAGCCCACTTGATTGGCATGACATCCACAAACATTCACTCCCTCCACCATCGACAAACAGTAAGAGAAGAGTGTATCATCTACAAGATGCACTGCAGGAATTCACCAAGGCTCCTTAGACAACACCTTCCAAACCCACGATCACTACCACCTAGATGGACAGCACTGTGCGTGTACCTACACCACGTGGACTGCAGTGGTTCAAGATGGCAGCCTCACCACCACCTTCTCAAGGGCAACTAAGGTTGGGCAATAAATGCTGGCCCAGCCAGCGAAGCCCACATCCCATGAATGAACTAAAAAAAAATTTTGCTATTGCTTTTTTTTTCAGCCAGTTATTGTGTTGTAGAACAACAGATCAGAACATTTGATTCCCTCCAAACCTTCCTCCCTACTGATAGCGAATGAGAACGTATATGCTGGATAAGAATGGCTTTCTGTTCAAATTCTGCTTAGCATAAGTTAATTCATCTTACAGAGCTTGGTGCAATATTATTAGAATGCATGTAGAGATTCAAGATTCTGTTCATTTTGTCTTTGGGCTGCACTTCATTTCACCAAGACCACATGTATCTTCCAAACCCTTGTTCTCTTAAGAAGGTAGCAGAGGACTTTTTATTCATGGCTGCATCAGAGGGCATTAAGAATCACCCACTTTCAGTGGACTAGGGACTCTTGCAAGGCATTGTTATGACCACAGCAGATGTTAATTACTGAGCAAACCAAATCTCAGAGGGAAACTTGGCTTACGGGTCATACCCAAGAAAGCCCAAGCACATAAGATTACAGTTACACAGTTAAAATTAGTCTTACAAAACATTCCCCAAAAAGACTCCCTGCTTGGTCAGGCCCACAAGTAAACACCTTCCAGGCAACACTCCCTAATAGTTGTTTAACTATATCACACAGCCTCTTAATCTCTCTTCCACTCTTCTGTGGAAATCCAAGACTTCAGAATAAGATTGTATTTTTGCAACCAAGACTTTTCAGGCTTGACTGGATGGCTGATTCAAAATGCATCTTCTCCCAGTCTAGAGCTGCTTTCAGGAGATCTTCCTCAAACAGTACCTCTAAGATACCTTTCCCCCCATTTCGTCTCAGATTCCATTGTTCTCACACTTTTATGAAACTCAAATCCTCCCAAATGTAAAATCTTTCATGTTTCTATTTTGTCTCTGCTTTCAGGTCAATAAAATATAAGTTATCCTCTTCTGTTTATCCATGGAACACCCATAAGATGCAAAAATGTTTCTTGGCACCTCTGACTTCCCTTTGATATAAGAATGAACTCTCAACTTATTTAAAAATGCAAATGTTAGATCTAACCTATTTATTTATACCTCAAACCCGCCATAATATCTCATTAGAAATGCACACCTAACGCCTCTATCCTTTCATGTCTTACCTCCCAGAGAACCTGTCTCTAGTAACTTTTCCCCAGCTTAATCAAATGATTAAACACACACATTCAAACACACAGCTTTCTTCACAGAATAACATAATATTCCCCAAAAATATTTTTAAAAACATCCATTCTCACAGGCATGTAAAGTAGGGTTAGCAGGCTGTAAGAAAGTGGTGAACCAATTGCAATTTTACAACCTTCCAGACATTTAATTTTTGGTGGATGTCCATTAGTTGCTCGATTTATTCAATTTTATTTCATGACTTGCCATGATTTTAGGGCCATACCAAAGCATTACTCACACACTTACCTTCTGTGCTACAGTCAAGAAAACCTCCATGTCTTGAGAACCAAGTCTGCAGAATGGAGCACACTGTAAATGTACACATGTATTGGGAAATAACTCAAAAGTGTGCATTCAGTCACCATAAAAGATGAATTTCAGTCAAGGCAACAACCTATAGCACATAGTGGTAGCCTAACATGGTAACAGATAGCAAAGTGTCACCTAAACACGTGATCAAATATAAAATACAACTGTACCCAATAACAATTAGGGACCAAAAACTCACAAATAGCACGCAGAGGAATGTCACATGAATGTGTGAGCAAATATTTGCATAGAACAATGTTACACACACACTTCAATAAAATAATAAACTATAAAAAATGTCATCAAGACACATTAACAAATAGTACACAATAAAATCATCCAAATCAAGTTAAATAATACAAAATAAGTCAACTGAATGTGTGAATAAAGATCATCTGCACATGTTTATAAATAGCACACAAAATCATCTGAATATGTTAATGAATAGTACCTCATCGTGTTAATAAAGAGAGCACATTTCACAACCATATTAATAGATAATTCAAAGAAAGTTGTATCACATGCGCTGCATCAATACAAACATTGGTGCTGGAATAGTTTAATCCCAGAGTTTATTTTACTCTGATGTTTGTCTTAAGATTCAGGAGCTCCCTAATTTGTGTTGCATTGCCACATCATCATGCTGTGGTCCTGAAAAGACAAAATATCCCAGAATGGAAAATGATAAAGGAAGGGTTTAGGAATTAATGCTATTTTTCAACAACTTGTAATGTATAATGCACAATCTTCAAATGGCTGCATCAAATGGTTTTCTGATGTTGAGTTGTTGTTCTGCTATATAATAAATTTACACAAAGATAAAACATTCATTTGTTGAACCTTAAAAGTACTGAATGATTTAATTGACTCCCAGCAAGTGCTAAGACATGGTTGATTAGATTTGAACATAAGGGAACATACATTGCCATGCTGTTAGTTTTGTCTCTGCATTGAAAGAACTGTCCACTGATTGTACCAGTTCCTTTTCTAAATATGTGTACTCCTTTATTCTCTGAAATGTTTGCTAACTCAAACTACATCACCATCAAAAATCTGTTTAAAACTTCTGTTTCCTGCTGCTTTCTGCAGATATTTCCTTAGTTGCATGTATAATCTAAGACAACATGATAGTGCCACCATGAGAGGGTGCTGCAATGTCAATGAAGCTATCCTTTAAATAAGTCATTAATCCCAAATCATCTGTCTCTACCAAGTGATTGCTTGTATACCTGAAACAGATGTAAAACAAGGACCAAATTCAAAATATTAACAATACAGCTCGACTCCCAACTAAGTTAAGAATAGGTACATTTCCATTTCCAAATGAATTTCTGTGAGTGCATTCAACCCAATGTTATGGCCACGTTCATTTCCAAGCTCGTTGACAATGCTAACATGAGACAATGAACTGAATTATCATTCTCCAGTTGGGTAGCGGAAGTCAGGAAAATTCCTAGCTCGGCCTGCCCGCCTTGAGAGAAAGTGTCTGCAAAGGCAGGATTTTCATTGTGGGGAGGCTGGTGTGGGCTGGATTTAGGCTAGCTGATGGAGGAAAAAGTTTGGAGGCAGATATAGCGGGTGTTTGGTGCCAAGGAGGGCTGTTTAAAAGGCCCACCTCAATGTTGTGGGACTTTCGTCTAGTTAAAATGAAAATAGAGGCCCTCCAGCCCTCACTCCTCACACATCGTCACACTCCATACACTCTCCATGCCCCATCCATGCCACCCACCAACCCCCTATTGTTCCTCATGACCCTCATATCAAGGTGTGCTGCTCCTACTCACCCTCTATGGCCCTTCATGCTACACCAATGTCCGCCCCCTCCCACTCACTCCCTAAGGCCTGTCATACCACACATGCCAAGAAAAGGCCCTAATACAGCTCATATGACCCACTCATGCCCCTGCAAAGTTACAACATTTCCATGCCTATTCACCCACTATGCACTGTATAGAAGCAATTAACCTTATATTGACAGTAGGATGTGTAAAAGAAGCTTTAAAAAAATCAGTTATTTATTGATAAGTTTCCACTTTTTAAAAACATCCTTTTTACAACAGGGCAATAGAAGTGTCATCAACCAGATCCTTTAAAGTTTCAATCGCTGGAGCTTCAGGTGTTTGAATCCTCTTTATCTTGCATAAATAAACATTATGAAATTGACCACAGAGTTCAGCGAGCTAGAGCTGTCAATCAGTGAGGCATATTAGTTGCAGGATAACTAATCTATAATATGCCCTGCACAATGCTTGGTCTGGGGTGTGCAAAACCCACAGAAAGCACATGCGCACTGTAAACTTGTGTCATGAAAATATAATCATTTTCATAATATTATTGTGATTCATTGTAAAGGTAGGTTAAAAGTGGGGTTTGGATTAGTTTCTCTGTGTGTATGTGTGTGTTTGGGGGTTTTAATTGAATTGCTGACAGCTGGCCTGGTTGCTTGGATGTATCAGAATAGAAGCTCGGTTTGAAATGCTAAATATGTGAACGTGGCTGAAGTTTTAGAACGTGAGGTGTGAAGAACATTTGTATTTTTAGATAAGCCAGAGTCGAGAATTTTAAAGAGATGGTAAGGTGTTACACCTAGCCAACAGAGGCTAAGCTAAACAGTGTGTTTATTTTCCCTAAAGATTACTAATAATATGAGCACTATGGAAGATTTATATTATGGAACAAGTGAAGTTGCGAAGACATAATGGAACAATGGGATTTACATTAAAAAGGGAGAAGTATGTATAAAGGAGATTAGGTTATGTGTAAGGAAGAAGGCATTCTAAGATCCGACAAATGTGAAAAGCTTCCATCCGTATGTACCAAGCAGCTGTCTCCAAGAACTGAAGCTAAGAAAATTCATTTTAAGTATCACTGTCCAGGATATTGTGTGCTTTGCCTGGCTCTGTTGAAATCTATGTTGTTTTACTGTTGTCTTAACTAAGGTGTAAATGGGAGCTAGATAAATTAGGGAATTTAGGCATTATCATAGTAGTAATTTGTAGACCTTTGTATGTACTTAAAATCATTCCTTTTATTAATAAATGTTTAATTTAGTTTTGTAAAAAAAACTATTAGACTCGATGAGCTTATTACTACTGAATTCAAGGCACACATCTCAAAATACAAATACAAATTGCAAAAACAGTTGTGGTAGCTGTTTCAAGTTTCTCTCTGGGATTTGAGCAGCTCGTCATGTACCATCCACCATGCCATAACAACTTGCTTAAGGAAACATTTTGGCAGTAGGATTATCCATACCATCAAACAAGTAGTGAATTTGACTGATCATGCATTCTCCAAAAATGAAGAGTTTGTTCTGGTACATGGCTTCAAAATTGGTGTTCCTACATCGCACGTCAAATGGGAAAAGGTATTTGGTGAGTTTGAACTCCTCTATTCTTATCTATTCCACCATAAAGCAGAATCCAGTTAAGGTGCTGAGTCCTTGACAGTGCACCTAGCAGGTCTAGACACAGTAGACATATTGTGGAATACGCAATAACTTGTCTAATTTTCACATGCAGCTTGAATGTCTGGTGGTGTGGTGAGGCTTCAGGGCCAACCCAGGCATACATAGTTGCAAGCCTGACAAAGTGACCAGCGTAGTGATCCTAAACAAGTGTGATTATGTTGGCAAAATGCTCGCCATTCTTAATGACAATTCCAAATTCATATCTAATGGATCTGCTGTCAAGCATGATCACACATCCTTGCTGGAAAGCAAGCTACAAAAAGGTTTGTTAGACTTGTGCATGAGTAACGAGTTGCCTTGTGATGTATATGGTAGGATTTGTCCTCTTGGCTCACTACATACACCCATATTTGGGTTGCCAGAGACACATGATAATGATGTCCCATTACACCCTATTTTGTCAATGATTGGTTTTGCACAGCATGAATTGGCCAAAAGGTTGAGTGAATTACTACAGTCCATTCTTCATTTTCCATGTAGATGGTTAAGGATTCCTTCACCTTTGTGAAGACTATGCACAGCCTATATATTGATAGCCACGCCTTGTCTATGTGGTCGTTTGACATTCCGAGCTTATTTACAAATGTACAGCGATGCTATATCATGGCAAAACAGACGTGCCGCTATTTCCTAAATTTGTATTCATTGAACTTACGAACTTTGCAACTTGTGCAGTCAAGTTCAGTTTTAATGACACTCTGTATGTTGAAATAGATGGTGGAGCCATGGGATCTTCTCTACGTAAGTGTTCACTATCATTTTTGTCGGTTTCCATTGGAAACAAATTTTTGATAGAATAAGCCCTAACTGCCTACCCTGGGCATATTTCCGATATGTAGACGACACATTTGTGATCTTTGAATCTGAAGCCGCGTATAAGAATTTCCTCGCACACCTTACGCACCACCCCACACTCCAATTCATTTTTGAGACAGAGTAGTTTAATGTGCTCCCCTTCCTCGATATGCTATTGAGAAATCTGCTAATCGGTTTTGCACTGTTGTCTAGCGTAAACCTACCTTCACTGGTCAATATACACGTTGGGATTCATATACCTCAATGCGCTATGAGATTGGCCTTTCCAGCAATCTTGCAAATAAAGCCCCAGACATTTACTCACCTTGCAAGTTTGATGCAAAAAGTACATAAAGATATTCTGTGGGACATTGGATATCCTGATCAAATCATTGCTGTATATCACGCAAACTCACAAATGGGCCAAAAGCTGCCACTTTTGGACTTAAAAGGTACCTGGTCTACAGCAAATTACCCGGGAAAGGCAAAGTATCTGAACTATTTGAACCACAGGCTAAGCAAGCCATTTCATGCTGCTACTACGCAATGGCTATGCAAGTGGCATTTTCCACTGTAAGGATACTATCGTTAGTCTAAAGGGACATTCTGCCTATCATATGAAGCATTCGCAACAATCTTCAGCCAGAAGTGCTGAGTGGGTGATCCATCTTGGCCACCTCCAGAGGTCCCCAGCATCACAGATGCCAGCCTTCAGCCAATTCAATTCACTCCACGTGATATCGGGAAATGGCTGAATGCACTGGATACTGCAGGTCCTATGGGCCCTGACAATATTCTGGCAATAGTATTGAAGACTTGTGCTCCAGAACGTGCCAGGCTCCTAGCCAAGCTGTTCCAGTACAGCTATAACACTGGCATTTACCCAGCTACGTGGAAAATTGCCCAGGTATATCCTGTACACAAAAAGCAGGACAAATCCAACCCAGCCAATTACTGCCCCATCAGTCTACTCTCCATCATCAGTAAAGTAATGGAAGGGGTCATCAACAGTGCTATCAAGCGGCACTTGCTTATCAATAACCTGCTCACTGATGCCCAGTTTGGGTTCCACCAGGGCCACTCAGGTCCTGACTTCATTAAAGCCTTGGTTCAAACACGGACAAAAGAGCTGAACTTCTGAGGTGAGGTGAGAGTGACTGCCCTTGACATCAAGGCAGCATTTGACTGAGTGTGGCATCAAGGAACCCTAGCAAAATGGGAGTCAATAGGAATCGGGGGGGAAACTTTCCGCTGTTTAAAGTCATAGCTAGCACAAAAGAAGATGGTTGTGGTTGTTGGAGATCAGTCATTTCAGCTCCAGGGCATCATTACAGGAGTTCCTCAGGGTAGTGTCCGATGCCTAACCACCTTCAGCTGCTTCATCAATGACCTCCCTTCCATCATAAGGTCAGAGTTGGGGATGTTCGTTGATGATTGTACAAATGTTCAGCACCATTCACAACTCCTCAGATACTGAAGCAGTCCATGTCCAAATGCAGCAAGGCCAGGACAATATCCAGGCTTGGGCTGACAAGTGGAAAGTAACATTCCCGCCACACAAGCATCAGGTAATGACCATCTCCAACAAGGGAGAATCCAACCATTGCCCCTTGATATGCAATGGCATTACCATTACTGAATCCCCCACTATTAGCATCCTGGGAGTTACCATTGACCAGAAACGGAACTGGACTAGCCATATAAATACTCTGGCTACAAGAGCAGGTCAGAGTCTAGGAATCCTGCAACAAGTAACTCACCTCCTGACTCCCTAAAGCATGTCCAGCATCTACAAGGCACAAGTCAGGAATGTGATGAATACTCCCCATTTGCCTGGATGAGTGCAGCTCCTACAACACTGAAAAAGCTGGACACCATCCAGGACAAAGCAATCAGCTTGATTGGCACCATATCCACAAATATTCACTCCCTCCACCATCGACACACAGTAAGAGAAGTGTGTACTATCTACAAGATGCACTGCAGAAATTCACCAAGTATCCTTAGACAGCACCTTCCAAACCCACGATCACTACCACTTAGAAGGACAAGGGCAGTAGATAGATGGGAACACCACCACCTGGAAGTTCCCCTCCATGTCACTCACCATCCTGACTTGGAAATATATTGTCATTCCTTCACTGTCACTGGGTCAAAACCCTGGAGCTCCCTTCTTAACAGCACTGTGGGTGTACCTCCACCACATGGACTGCCAGCAGTTCAAGAAGGCAGCTCACCACCACCTTCTCAAGGGCAACTAGCGATGGGCAATAAATGCTGGCCCAGCCAGCGAAGCCCACATCCCATGAATGAGTAAAAAAAAAACTAGGGATGGGCAATAAATGCTGGCCCAGCCAGCAAAGCCCAAATCCTGTGAATGAATAAAATAAATATATTAATGAGCAATGTTGTGTATGAATTTCAGTACTGGTGCAATGCCAAGTATGTATGCTGTATGTCTCAATGATTGGTTGATTGAATCAAACAACCTGTTCCTTCAGTTGTCCTTAGTTGCTAGAGTACAGAATGTACTTAGCCAGTCTGCTCGCAAAACCGAAAACCGCTCATTTATGCTTGCTAGAAGTGACGCACGTTCATAGGCAGGAGACCCATTCTCTGCAAACAAAAGGAATATGTTCAAGCCTTGTGCGTTTATGAATTACCCGGGAACTTGGGGAGCCTATAGTTCCCCATTTCTTTCTCCACTGCAATGCCTTGGCTAATTGGCGTTGACTTGCCAACCAATCTGCGCCCTTTTCTCTGTAGTATAAATATTTTGTGATTGTTTTAAATTTGGAATTTTTACATTTGGCCTGATGACTGCAAGGCACAATCTTCAGCAACATATCTCTTTTCAGCAATATTCATTACTATTTAAAACCAAAAACAAAAAAACTGCGGATGCTGGAAATCCAAAACAAAAACAAAAACAGAATTACCTGGAAAAACTCAGCAGATCTGGCAGCATCGAAGGGTCATGAGGACTCGAAACGTCAACTCTTTTCTTCTCCGCCGATGCTGCCAGACCTGCTGAGTTTTTCCAGGTAATTCTGTTTTTGTTTTTGTTTTTCATTACTATTTGTTCTTCATGAAAGAAGAGACATGTCTAACTTTTGCGAGGCAGAAAAAACATGTACACACAATGTGCCTGTCTTAGCTGAACAAAATAAGTGACAACCATTCACTGACTCTTTCCTCAGGGCAATGCCTTGACCAATCAGGGTCATGCTGCCTAGTTTAAATGTCAAACAACACTTGACAGTTGATTCTCAGTCACCATCACTGGTGCATTCTCCATGACAATGCCTCTACCAATCAGAGTCCACTTGGCAACCAATCAGCACTCTCTCTGCATACAGTATAAATTGTTGTTTCCCCTTATATTGGCATTCTTGCAAAGTGTCCTGATGAGTGCAAGACGAAGAGCTTAGATATACCTCTTCTTTCAGCGATACTCAAGTTCTGTATTATCAAATGACTATCGATTTGTTCTAATGATTCAGCTAGAACTGTCAGCATAGAAACAGGATATTTAGTCCAAAAGGTCTGTTGCTCTTGTTCATGCTTTGCACAAGGCTTCTCCCATCTTACTTCATCCAACCTTATATGTAAGCATTAAAGATCACATAGCAATCATAGATTACAAAGATCCTTTGGCCTATGCTAATTGATTTATCCAGAGGAACTCTAACATCCCTCATTGTAGCATCTTCAATTGTTTTTTTAAACTATTCCAGCTTCTTTTTGCATCCACTAATCCTTATCTGGAAATGTATTCCACATGTTGATTACTTTTTGAGAACAATAAATTCCTGATGTCAGCAGTAAGGTTACTGATACTAGTTTCAACTTGTGTCCACTTTTACTCCAACAGTTCAAATAAAATAATATTCACTCTATCTATATCCTTTCAAACCTCTTAAAAGTCAACCCTGAAAAAGTGTCTTTTTAGACAAAAATTCCAAGTTTACCAGAACTTTCCTCATAGTTCTTTATTAAGTGTCAGCCATGGCTCAGATGGTCCCAATCTTGCCTCTGAGGACAGAAGATAGTGGGTTCAAATTCCATTCCAGAGAGTTGAGCCCAAAATCTAGGCTCTGAAGATCTGAAGAAGAGTCATACAGCCTCGAAACGTTAACTCTGTTTTTTTCTCTCCACAGATGCTGTTAGACTTGCTGAGTTTTTCCAGCATTTTCTGCTTTTATTTCAGATTTCCAGCATTCGCAGTGTTTTGCTTTTACCACAATCTAGGGTAATGTTTCCAGTATAATACAGCCAAGTGCTGTACAATTGGGTGTGCCACCTTTCAGATTACATATTAAACTGAGTTCCTGACTGTCTTTTTTGTTGATGTTTTTCTCTGTGTGGCCTCCAGTTCTTGAATGTGACTGGATATGGTATTCACCTGTGTTCTCACCAGAGCATCTGAAAGTTTGATCTCTTCCTCCTCTAACTTACCTTCTACAGTTTTAGTTAGACAGCTTAACATCCAACCTCAACGGGTGTTTTGATGATTGCTATGCTGGATTGGCCTTAGAAATCTTCTCAGAGTTCTTCAGTAAGAGGTCAATAGGGGTTTCATGGGATGTGGACATCGCTGGCAATGGCAGAATTTGTTTTCCCATCCCTAATTGCCCTTGAACTGATTGTGGAGAACAATTAAGAGTCAACCACATTGCTGTGGGTCTGGAGTCACATATAAGCCAGGCCAGATAAGGACGGCGAATTTCCTTCCCTGAGGGGCGTTAGTGAACCAGATGGGTTTTTACAATAATTGATGATTATTGTCATGGTCACCATTACTGAGATTAGCTTTGAATTCTAGATTTATTCACTGAATTTAAATTTCACCAGTTGTCATGGCAGGATTTGAACCCATGCCCCCAGATATCCTGTCCTCGAGACCTGTCAGCCACTGATTGCTGACCGTGCCACCAGGAGTGGTGGCTGCTGCAAGTAATGTTCTAAGATCTTCATCAGGGATCATCGCTGGGTCCCTGAAGACTGGACGGGATAATGGTTGTGGGGAGAGGATCTATAGCAAAGGGATTGCAGTGGGGTCGGCTGCAAGGGCAGGGAGTGGCCTTTGGGAGGCACAGGACCACCATGCAAGTCCCATTAAATCTCAGTGCCACCTTTAAATTCCAGTGGGCTCAGGAATAATTGCCTTTAAGTAACTCATTAATGAGACTAATTGACTTCCCGTGACCTGCGGGAAGGATTTCCGCATTGGGGCTTTCCTGCACCCCAACATGTTGGGGACAGTTTTCTGGACATGGGGAATCAGGTTATCCCATCCCAGTGTCCTGTTAAATTTCAAGTGAGTAGTGTTAACCTGACTCATTCATATAATATTCTGCTTATTCATTTGCAAATCTACTTTACTGAGACAGAATGAGAACACAGTTATAATTACAATATCTTACCCAGTCTGACATATATGTGACTCCAGACCAAACAACAATGCGATTTACACCTAACTACAGGGGAGGTGGCAGCATAGTGGCATTATCACTGAACTAGTATTCCAGAGACCTGTGTTTAAACCCCACCATGGCAAAGGATGGAATTTGATTTCACTAAAAATCTGGGATTAAATTCTGATGATGACCTTGAAATGATTGTTGTAAAAACCCACCTGGTTCATTCGTTACCTGGTCTGGCCTAAGTTTGACTCCAGATCCACAGCAATGTGTTTGACTCTTAACTGGCCTAGCAAGCCACTCAGCTGTATCAAACTGCAAAAAAGTAAAGCCAGACAGACCACTCAGCATTGACCTAGGCACCGGAAAAGTCAAAGGCAAGCCCAGCCCTGTCAACCCTGCAAAGTCCTCCTTACAGACAGATGGGTGGGAGATTTCAGTGTCCGTTACCCAGAATGGCTCAGTAGCACCAGCACAGACTCAGTCCTAAAGGATGGCAGGTGGAGAGGGAACCAACAAGAGGGGAAAAACATAGTTCACCTCATCCTCAGCAACCTGCCTACCACAGATGCATGTCCATGACTGTATCAGTTGGAGTGACAACCACACAGTCCTTGCGGAGACAAAGTCCCATCTTCACACTGAGGATACCCTCCATATGTTGTGTGGCACTACCACTGTGCTAAATGGGATAGACTTCAAACAGATCTAGCGATTCAAGATGGGGCATCCATGAGGTGGTGTGGGTCATCATCATCAGCAGGATTGTACTTGACAACAATCTCATGGCCTCAACACCTCATAGCCTGCCATATCCCTCACTCTATCATTACCACCAAGCCAAGGGATCACTCCTGGTTCAATCAAGAGGACAGGAGGGCATGCCAGGAGCGGCACCAGGCATACCTAAAAATGAGGTGTCAACTTGGTGAAGCTACAACATAGGACTACTTGTGTGCCAAACAGCTGAAGCAGTATGTGATTCCACAACCAACTGATCAGTTCTAAGCTCAAGACTCCTGCCACATCCAGTCGTGAATGGTGGTGGACAATTAAACAACTCACTGGAGGAGAAGGCTCCACAAACATCCCTATCCTCAATGACATCAGTGCAAAAGATAAGGCTGAAACAGTCACAACAATCTTCAGTCAGAAGTGCCAAGTGGGTGATCCATCTCAGCCTCCTCTGGAGGTCTGCAGCATCACAGATGCCAGTCTTCAGCCAATGTGATTCACTCCACATAATATCAAGAAATAGCTGAAAGCACTGGATACTGCAAAGGCTATGGGCCCGGACAATATTCCTGCAATGTGTTCCAGAACTTGCCATGACCCTAGCCAAGCTGTTCCAGTACAGATATAACATTGGCAACTGACATATGTGGAAAATTGTCCTGTACACAAAAAGCAGGACAAATCCAAGCCAGCCAATTACTGCCCTATCAGTCTACTCTCCATCATCAGTAAAGTGATGGAAGGGGTCATTAACAGTGCTATCAAGCAGCACTTGATAGCAGCACTGCTCACTGATGCTCTTTTTGCCTGGGTAACTCAGCTCCTAACCTCAGCACATCCTTGGTTCAAACATGAACAAAAGAGTTAAGGTGAGGTGAGAATGACTGCCCTTGACATCAAGGCCCCATTTGACCGAGTGTGGCATCAAGGAGCCTTAGGAAAACTGGAGACAATGGGAATCAAGTGGAAAACTCTCCACTGGTTGGAGTCTTACCTAGCACAAAGGAAGATGGTTGTGGTTGTTGGGGGTCAATCATTTCAGCTCCAGGACATCACTGCAGGAGTTCCTCAGGGTAGTGTCCTCATCCCAGCCATCTTCAGCTGCTTCATCAATGACCTTCCTTCCATCATAAGGTCAGAAGTGGGGATGTTCGCTGATGATTGCACAATGTTCAGCACCATTCAGGACTCCTCAGATACTGAAGCAGTCCGTGTCCAAATGCAGCAAGACCTGGACAATATCCAGGCTTGGGCTGGTAAGTGGCAAGTAACATTCACGCTACACAAGTCTCCGACATGAAAGAATTTAACCATCGCCCCCTTGACATTACCATCACTGAATCCCCCACTATCAACATCCTAGGGGTTACCATTGACCAGAAGCTGAACTGGACTAGCCATATAAATACTCTGGCTACAAGAGCAGGTCAGAGGCCAGGGATCCTGAGGCGAGTAACTCACCGCCTAACTCCCTAAAGCCTGTTCACCATCTACAAGGTACAAGTCAGGAGTGCGATGGAATACTCTCCACTTGCCTGGATGAGAGCAGCTCCTACAACACTCAAGAAACTTGACACTATCCAGGACAAAACAGCTTGCTTGATTGACATCCCTTCCACAAACATTCACTCCATCCATCACCGGCGAACAGTGACAGCAGTGTATATCATCTACAAGATGCATTGCAGAAACTCACCAAGGCTCCTTAGGCAGCGCCTTCCAAACCCACAGCCACTACCATGTAGAGGTACAAGGCCGCAGATAGATCTGGTATCATTATTTTGAAGAAGAATAAAGGAGACCTCCCTGGTGTCCTGAAAATAATTATCCGTCAATCAACTTCATTAAAAAACAATAATTTGTAATTATTGGTAATGATCTAATTGCTCTTGGTTGGCCCTTGTTGTACCTTCCTATGTTGAAGCATTGGCTACAATTCAAAATTAGTTCATTTCCTGCAAAAATGCTTTGGAATGTCATGAAAGGCAACATATAAAGGCAGTTATTTGAAAATCTAATTATTATTGCTGGAAGAGAGAAGCAAAGGACAATATTGCACTTAAAGCTTTCTATAGCCTTACCTCTTTCTTTGTGGGAATGTGCAATTGTTTTATAAGCTGTTGTGGTTCCCCTCAAAGCCACTCACCATCCAGACTTGGAAATATATCTCCGTTCCTTCACTGTCGCTGGGTCAACGTCCTGGAACTCCCTCCCTAGCAGCACTGTGGGTGTATCTACACCACAGGGACTGCAGTAGTTCAAGAAGGCAGCTCACCACCCCCTTCTCAAGGGCAATTAGGGATGGGTAATATATGTGTGCATTGCCAGAGGTACCCACATTCAGTGAAGGAATTTAAAAAGAACATAGTGTTGTTCAGAATTCAGGTGTACGAAAATATGTCAAAAACCACATACCTGTGGTTCAATTTGTTTCAAATCTGACTTGTTGAAATTTTTAAAAATTTTACAAAATGCAAAATGTATTTTTTAATATTGTTGACCAGTTACCTTACAAAAGATTTTCTAGAGATTGAGAATTCACTCCCCATGAAGTCACTAAAAATTCTAACAGATAAGAAATACATCTAACTTAATTAACCCATGGTCCAGCAACCTTGATATCAAACTGCAATCTTATGAAAGCTTAAAGCTGAAATTGTGAAAGAGATTATATTTGGTTATACTACAACAGCTTATAAAACAATTGCACATTCCCACAAAGAAAGAGGTAAGGCTATAGAAAGCTTTAAGTGCAATATTGTCCTTTGCTTCTCTCTTCTAGCAATAATAATTAGGTTTTCAAATAACTGCCTTTATATGTTGCCTTTCATGACATTCCAAAGCATTTTTGCAGGAAATGAACTACTTTTGAATTGTAGCCAATGCTTCAACATAGGAAGGTACAACAAGGGCCAACCAAGAGCAATTAGATCATTACCAATAATTACAAATTATTGTTTTTTAATGAAGTTGATTGACGGATAATTATTTTCAGGACACCAGGGAGGTCTCCTTTATTCTTCTTCAAAATAATGATACCAGATCTTTTAGGTCCACTTGAAAGGGAAGATAGGCCCTCTGTTTAATGTCTCATTTGAAAGCTGGGACTTCAGACAGCACAATACTCCCTCAGTACCTCACTGAAATATCAGCCAGGGTTATGTGTCTAAGTCCCTGGAGTGATCGTCATAGGAACCCAATTCATATATTATCTGGAATAGTGGCAGTTTTGTACGTCTGATCACAAGCCCCTTTCAAAATTGAAATGGTTGCACAGCCAGCGTTAAGCTATGGTGTAAAAACCGCCAGTGTTCCCTGTAAGCTCTGTGTGTGTGGTGATGCAGCAACCTAGATGATAGATTGCAGATTGCAGATGTACATAACCTACCCAGTTTGTAATGGTGCAACCCTGAAGACTTTTTCTGTAAGTAGAAACAGTAACTACTGGAAAAATAATATATTTAGGTCATAGTTGTAAGTAGGAGTGAGGCGTAGGTATGAGGCTTTGAGTGATCAAATATCCCACTCTTGGGTGCTTGACTAACACCCCTGAGCTCTGCTAATCTGGACCTGGATTGCCAGATTAGGCAATCTAGTTTAAAGTTAAAATCTACTTTGGCCTGTTTGATTGTTTGGATGAAACTGGACACTTGCGTTGGTTTATTAACACTGAACTCTATTAAG
Source organism: Carcharodon carcharias (assembly GCF_017639515.1). Classification (NCBI taxonomy): domain Eukaryota; kingdom Metazoa; phylum Chordata; class Chondrichthyes; order Lamniformes; family Lamnidae; genus Carcharodon; species Carcharodon carcharias. The sequence goes on along the minus strand of NC_054468.1, from coordinate 12,793,209 downwards.
ACCCCTTTTGTAGTCTGGTAAGGTAGGAAAATGTAGAAACAGGCATAAAATAAATTGATACTAAGAGAGAAGGATTATGGGATATAACGTCAAGCTTTAAAAAAGATATTTACTGCAGCTGAAAGCTAAACTTTGAAGCTGCTTGTGCAAACTCATGCGGGAGTCTTGCTTGAGATAAGGACCAATAGGACGTAGCAGCCTTGAAGTAAGAGAAAATAGAATAATGATGTAGATGCAGAACATTATTTGAATAAATGAGGTCCGTGTTGCTCACATGAACAATAACTGTGCACAAGAAGGGGTTAATCCAATTCACAGTGATGGGAAAATTGTCTCCAATTCAGTGGGGCCTGTGAAGACCCCTGCCCATGGGTGGCAGGTTCTCAATTAGGTCTTTTTAATGAACTACTTAAAACTAATTATCCCAGTGCCCACCAGGATTTAATAGTGGCACAGAGATTTAACGGGACTTGCACAGTTCTCCTGTGCCCCCTGAAGGTTTCCCAACAAGCCCTCATTGACAGGCACTCAGTGTCCGATCAAGATACCCAGGACCAGGGAAGGGGCAGGCAGCTAAAGCCACTCCCCCATCCTTCCATCCAACCGTTTTGCACACACAACTCACTGCAGGTCTCTTGCCCACAACCACTTACCTGTCTCTAAGGATTCAATGATGACCCCTGGCTAAGGCTTCAGAGCACTACCTGCATCAGCCACCGCTCCCAGTGGCGCTGTTGGCAATTAGAGGCCTCAGCTCTCAGGGGTGGGATTTCCACCTTACCAGTGTCTTATTGCATGGGAGGCAGGACTGCGGTAAGGTAAGTGCCTGATTGCACTTAAATACTTCTGGGCCTCCCGGACAGAAGCAATGTGTGGTCCCCATCTGATCCCCAATCAGTGGGGGAGGGGGGTGGACCCCCATCACAGGAACTAAATTCCACCATAGTGATAGTAATGATGACCATGAAACAACTGGGTTGTTGTAAAAACCCTCTGGTTCACTTATACCTTTAGGGAAGGAAACATGCTGTCCTTATCCAATCTTGCCGGTACATGACTTCAGATTCACAGCAATATGGTTGACTCTTAACTGCCCTCTGAATGGACTAGCAAGTGACTCACATCCCCTGACTGAATGAAGTGTGAGCCCTATGCTTGAATCTCTCATTGAGATTCATTTATTACATTTTTTAATGGGACATTACTGTTCAAATCCATCAATTTCATATTTGACTCTCAATTGCGTTGACAGGTACTTGCCATTTATTCCCAGGAATCTCAATTTAGCCTGAGGATTATTCCCCTTGTTTTTGCATTGATGAAACTGTCAATATCAAGTGAGTTGCAATCATTGGATAGAAAGAATTATGGAGATGTTGTGGAATAAGTAAAAATGTAAGTAAGTAAAAACAGGTGGAAATTAATGCATTTCTGTTGCATTAATTCATTATTATCAAGATGAAGAGCATCAGTGTTGGGCATTTGGAGAGTTGCACCAAGGGCCCCCAATGGGATATAAAGTAAATTCCTTTAATAATTCTCCACAGAGCATTCCCAGGTCAGGATTAGCACAGGTCAAAAACAAAATTCACTTCTCGTCTTTCCTATTAAGCCATCTAAGCTATAGCCTGGGCTAGATAAAATTTTAAACTCTCTCTACCCTATCTATTGAAGGATTCCCAAATATGCTCTGACATGGATTAACCATAGGATAAAAGTTCCTCTACACTGTCCCATCATGCATTCCCTTGGCACATACAAACAAGTTAAATATAGAGCAAAGCTCCCTCTACACTGTCCTATGAAGCACTTGCTTGGCAGCTGTAGCAACTTCCCCTGCACTTTCCTTTGAAAACCACAGATGAGGTACAGCATGAGTTACACACAGTACACCCTGAATCAAATGCTTCCAGCTCAGTTACAGAATAGGTTAGATTCTGAGTCAAGTTTCCACCACAGTGCTCCAGGATATGGTGATCACTAACCTCAGAATAAAACCATCCCTGCTACAGCAACATAACATTTTTTTTGCTATATAAGCCATATTTGCTTACTATATATTATGTCTCAAAAGTTGTCTTTTAATGCCTAGCAAGGTGTTGTTTTGCAGATGACGTTTAATCATAGAGGTGCAGTAAAATATATTGTGGGGAGCAGGAAGATACAAAAGGAAGATAGACAATTGAATGGGTGAAGTTATGGCAGATGGAATTCGCTGTGGGAATTATGAGGTCATCACTTTGTTTCTGAGGAAATGCTTTCTTAACAGTGACAGACTCGGAGCTGTGGAGGAGCAAAGGAATTTATTTGTCAAGTACACAAATGACTG